>NC_087221.1:11387686-11460186 GCF_015104395.2 Macrobrachium nipponense | reverse complement strand
AGAATGTAAGGAAGGTCATATTTAACAGTATGCCTCAGTGTAATGCAAATATAAAATAAAATAGTTACTTGTTCGATAAAAATAAAGAATGGGGAAAACTAAAAAATAAAAAAAATAAAAAGTATTTGAAACGAAGGATGTGTGGGAGTCAAGGCAGGAGGAAAGCATGAACAAACTGTTAAAGGAATACACTAGCTAATCAAGTCAAACTAAGAACCAGGCTGACAAATAGCGATGGAAATTATGAACAAACTATGTGTAAGACAACAGGTACATATTCTAAGTGCAATGCAACCAAGTCGCTGAAGCAGTTTTCTAGTTATAATAATAAAACAAGATGACATAATTACGATTAGCACTTTGTGACTGACTCACCAGTAAAAAATCACGCGATCGCATACCAACGAAATTCATTGTAGCTTTTATTCTATAACTTCACTATTCATCTCAACAGGTTTAATTTTTTTACTGATTCGCATTTTACATGACCACTAAAGTTCCACGGGAGAGGTCTATTTAACAGTCCCTTCGTGCATGGGAATATTTATTTTTATAAAGATTCCTCCACTCTTTCTATATTTCTGCAGGGATCCTGCTGCCTTTCTAGCCTCCCTTCCTTAAATTCACCTCTTCTCTCATCCTACTTCATCCGTTACACTTCATTGTAAATACCTAGTGTATGCATCCATCACTTCCATACTTCACCCAGTTAGAGCCCCATTCATCGCTGCTTCCTCCTGGCTTCCTCGCTCTTGCTTAAAGTCACATTCCACTTCCCAGTTTATATACTCTTTCAAATTTATGTTCTAAAATGTTGCCTTTCTTCATTCTCAGCAGTAACTGCAAATTAAGACTTTCTTCATTATTCCACTTATCCACGCCAACAACCTTTCAACACTTCCTAGTCCAGATCCCCTCGACATATTCCAGCATGCCCCTTTTGCGTCAAATAGTTATAATCGGCCGCCTCTTCTCTCTCTCTCTCTCTTTCCCTCTTTCTCTCTCTTTCTTTTGATCATATACCACGCTTCCGGGTGTTGTTGTATTTCCCCCCTTAGTTTTTTGCCTAGGATATCACTCGTTATATATAGTATATAGTATATATATATATATATATATATATATATATATATATATATATATATATATATATATATGGTCAAATGTGTAACACATCCTGTAAATTTCTAAATTTCCTCACGCTTTTCGCATATGCTTATCACTAAAAGTCATGAATCCAGATGGAGAAAGCCCTTTGCCTCCTCGAGGGATTCATTCCCAACATGCTAGTAAGATGCACCCCCGCTTGAACCCAATATGTTTCTCAGGTAACTCTATCATCATCTTCTTCTCTTTTATTTATTTTATTTTTTTTTTTTTTGACTGCTACTACGGGTGTTAGTAAGAGGTACAGACTAGGGGCATTATTAGACAATGAAGTGCCAATAGCCTGGAGTCTTGTGTTAGAAACGAAAGCAGGACATTGAAGTCTAAAGGTGTATAATGGTTATGAATGATGAAAACGTAAGGCACTGCAAAGTCTCATCCTTCTAAAAGGCTGAAATCTGCTGAGAACTGTCGAGAGCCATATTCAAAACCACTGCCTGAATGACATCTATGAAAACCTCTAGTTTGAAATCCGTAACTTCTTGAATTCACAACCATAGACAACTGAAATGTATCACTTGTTCATATAATTCAAATAATCAATTACTTTGTAATGCATCCTAAAACTTTTTTGAAGAGGAGGCGCTTTGCTATCACTCTTGCAACTTGAAATCCTAAGGTAAATGAATACCTTTTCCTCTCCGGAGAGAATATTCAAGAATATCGTAAACAAACCATCCAACATATTGGCCAACTTGAGTCCGTTCGCTTCAACGGTGCTTTATGGAGTTCGAGAATTCGAGACAAAAGATTCGAAGCTCTCGAAAACATCGAGCGAGGAGCCGAGTAAATATGAAGTCATCCTCCGGCGAAGCAGCGATCAGCTATACTATTATTATCATTATTATAATCATTATTATTATTATCAAAATGTGGACTAAATACTAAGGGAACTACAATTGTGCAAAGTAAAGTTCCGCATAATAATAATATACTAAAGTGGGAAAACGAGAGGGAATAATAACAAAAATAGTTAAAGAAAAATCGAGAAGCATGGCAATTACTAAACACGTACAGTAGCAAAGTCTATGAAATATGATGGCCCTGGATAAGCGAGGCATCAAACAGTATAGCAATAGACTCAGCAGTATAGCAAAGAGGAATAGACTCAGCAGTATAGCAAAGAGGAATAGACTAAGCAGTATAGCAAAGAGGAATAGACTCAGCAGCATTGCAAAGAGGAATAGACTAAACAGTATAGCAAAGAGGAATAGACTCAGCAGTATTTCAAAGAGGAATAGACTAAACAGTATAGCAAAGAGGAATAGACTAAACAGTATAGCAAAGAGGAATAGACTAAACAGTATAGCAAATGGGGAATAGACTCAGCAGCATTGCAAAGAGAAATAGACTCAGCAGTATTTCAAAGAGGAATAGACTAAACAGTATAGCAAAGAGGAATAGACTAAACAGTACAGCAAAGTAGGAATAGAACTAACCAGTATAGCAAGAGGAATAAGACTCAGCAAGTCTTTCAAAGAGGAATCTACTAAATTAGTATAGCAAAGAGGAATAGACTAAACAGTATAGCAAAGAGGAATAGACTGAACAGTATAGCAAAGAGGAATAGGACTAAACAGTTATAGCAAAGGGGAATATACTAAACAGTATATCAAAGATAAATAGACTCAAGCCGTATTTCAAAGAAAGGAATAGACTAACAGTAATAGCAAAAGGAATATACCTTTCAAGCAGGTATTTCAAATAAGAGGATAGACTAAAACAGTAATAGCAAAGAGAAATAGACTCAGCAGTAATAGCAAAAGAGGAATAGACTAGCAAAAAGGAAATAGACTCAGCAGTATTTCAAAGAGGAATAGAACTAAACAAGACTAAGCAAAGAGGGAATAGACTAGCAGTATAGCAAAGAGGATAGACTCAGCAGTATAGCAAGAGGAATAGACTAAAGGTAATAGCAGAGGAATAACTCAGCAGTATAGGCAAAGAGGAATAGACTAAGCAGTATGCAAAGAAGGAATAACTCAGCAGTTTTCAGGAGGAGTACTAAAACCAGTATAGCAAAGAGGAATGACTTAAGCAGTATAAGCAAAGAGGAATAGACTCAGAAGTATTGCAAAGGGGAATAGACTAAGCAGTATAGCAAAGAGGAATAGACCAAGCAGTATAGCAAAGAGGAACAGACTAAGCAGTATAGCAAAGAGGAATAGACTCAGCATTATAGCGAAGAGGAATAGACTCAGCAGTATAGCAAAGGGGGATAGAATAAGTAGTATAGCAAAGAGGAAGAGACTCAGCAGTATTGCAAAGAGGAATAGACTCCGCAGTATAGCAAAGATGAATAAAACTATTTATACTGATAATGTAAAGAATCTCGCCTAAAAAATTATAAATAATAATAATACTAATAATAATAATAATAATAATAATAATAATAATAATAATAATAATAATAATAATAATAAGTATGACAAGCTCCGTGACTAGCAATTTGAAATTTTTGTGTGTTTACACACACAAATATATATTCATATACATATAATATATATTTATATGTATGTATTTTGAGTATTTGTTGAATGCGGAAGCTAACGGTTGAATCGGAAGGGATAAATTGGTTAATGCCAGTTTGAGAAAGCTTGCGGAAGTGACACACATATATATTCATATACATATAATATAATATTTATATGTATGTATTTTGAGTATTTGTTGAATGCAGAAGCTAACGGTTGAATCGGAAGGGATAAATTGGTTAATGCCAGTTTGAGAAAGCTTGCGGAAGTGTCTTTTGAGGATGTATGACAAACAACGTTTCTGACTTTCTGAAAATTAAAACTTATTCAACAGCTGATAAGGTGGGAAAAACCACTCGCTGAATGAACTACCAGATTTTCATCTACTCCCTTCCTTTCACTTTCTGAAAAGAGTACGGGTTATTTTAAGGTCAACCAAAAATGTGTCTGCATATATAGCTATTCACACACACATATGTATATATACATACATGTGTGATTGTGTGTGTAAATATATACATATGAACATACAACACACACAAACATACATACATACATACATACATATATATATATATATATATATATACATATTTGTAAATGTATACATATGAACACAACACACACACACATATATGTAATGTAGGCTAACAAATGAGGAAAAAATCTTGTTTTAATGAATAACAATAACATTTTAAAACATACGGATAAAACATAGTACGTACACATGTATACTAAGAGATCATAATCAGGATGATGCAAATTCCTTCATGTGGCATGATAATAACAAACATTAGAAGTAGTGAAGCTGCGTGTTTTAAAAATCGAGATATATGGGTCGCTAACATCTCAGTTAAGTGGAAGATCCCTAGTACTCCTCAGTGAATCTCCCTCTATTCACCCAGGTTCTTTCTTCGATTACGCATTACGTCCCCAACATTTCTTTCTTCACTTATTCCTATTTCATTTATTTTTCCGCCACTCTCTCTTTTCCATTCTCATTTACATCACTCGCCATAAAACAAACCCCTATTCCCTCCTTCCCTTTTCTTGCGTCTACCAATTTGTCCTCCGTAATGGAAACGAGACGAAAAACCCGAAATTGTCCCTCCCTTATCAGCGGCATTCACAAACCGTTTCAGTTTGAGACATCGGTTAAAACGACTTCCTATCTCTTCTGCCATAGCCAGCTGTCAACAAAAACATTTCTCTCTCTCTCTCTCTCTCTCTCTCTCATGCGCTAATGCAGAGAATATGTGTAAGTACAAATCATGGTGTCATTTCTTATTCCATAGTTATTGGTGATATCAGTTTTTCTCTCTCTCTCTTTATCAAGAGCGCACACACACAAACTCACACACACAATACCGATAGTATCACTGGCAAAGAACTAATCATAATAACTGCTCTATTCCGAAGCCCTTACTTGCAGTTATTCTATGTTCACTGGTAATCATTCCTATGCCTCGAAGCATCACGTGTCAAGAAGGGCAAGCCCTTCAAAAAGCATTTTCCATCAAATACAGGCTGTGAAATATATCGGTGTTATTGAACTGTCAATCTCTTAAGTTCTGTTGGATTTGCTTTGCATGAAAGTTTTGATTGGTTACTGACTCCATCTAACAGGAATATTCGTTGGATAATTGACATGGGATCTGACGATTCAGTTATGAAGAGAAATGAATCCATGACAACTTTTGTTAAGGGTAGTCTCCACTTTGGGGGGGTCACGATTGTAAAAAATCGTAAAAAATATTTGCCAAAAATACACTAATCAAGACAGGCTAATGAAATTTTCAGGCATTATTAGCACTATAATAATGCATATTCCCTGTGAGTTTTATCATCCTACAGGGAAAATTAATGATTTTATGAAAAGAAAATGTGAAAAAACGGAAATTTCCGGCCCCTCGTACTGAAGGTTATTTGGTGATTGGTGAGAAACTACAGTCTTGAATAGAAATTCGGTCTGACAAAATGTTGGTATATCCACCTGGAACATGCACAAAAAAAATTATCAAAATAGAACAGTAAATAAGCACGTAATAACAAAAAAAAGAGCAACAACTTTGTAAGTTCAGCGAAAGCCCCGCCGAAATATCAGACTATAGCTAGGAAGAAATATTCAGGAAAAATTCAAATCTCGATTTAGGGACAAAACCTTTTGAGAGTTTGTAGTTATTATGTCACTTGATAGCCTAAAACATCTAAAAATTATATTATTTAGGACAATCAAAGAAAAAACCACCCCCACCCTTTTTTTTTTTTTTTTTTTTTTTTTTTTTTGGAGGTGGGTTTTTCTTTGATTGTCCTAAATATATTATTTTTGGTTTAGATGTTTTAGGCTATCAAGTGACATAATAACTACAAACTCTCAAAAGGTTTTGTCCCTAAATCGAGATTTGAATTTTTCCTGAATATTTCTTCCTAGCTATAGTCTGATTTTTCGGCAGGCTTTCGCTGAACTTACGAAGTTGTTGCTCTTTTTTTTGTTATTACGTGCTTATTTACTGTTCTATTTTGATAATTTTTTTTGTGCATGTTCCAGGTGGATATACCAACATTTTGTCAGACCGAATTTCTATTCAAGACTTTAGTTTCTCACCAATCGCCAAATAACCTTCAGTACGAGGGGCCGAAAATTTCCGTTTTTTCACATTTTTTTTCATAAAATCATTAATTTTCCCTGTAGGATGATAAAACTCACAGGGAAAATGCATTATTATAGTGCTAATAATGCCTGAAAATTTCATTAGCCTGTCTTGATTAGTGTATTTTTGGCAAATATTTTTTACGATCGGCACCCCCCAAAGTGGAGCCTACCCTTAAGTTAATAATCTTCTAAAAATGGCCTTAATTCAGTCTCTGAGATAAAACGGAGTTTACTCCAGTCTGAGAGAGAGAGAGAATCATATTTTCTTGATAAAATTTTATGTTTATGATCAAAGTATAGAAAACCATCGAAATGAAGCATTAAACCGTTTCGCCCCGACAGGAAGTAGCTCAAGAGAGAAAAAAATAAAACATTTGTCACTGCCAAATTCAAATTGATGCATCGTGGATGAACCAGTGCAGCCACAATATTAGTCACCTTTTACTGCGGAAATATATAGATGAGAAAAATAAATCAGATTTAATGGGAAAACATGGAACAAAGGAAAACTAAAAAAACCGAGAGATCAGAAAACTGAAGACTTTACTTACGAAGTTTGGAAATAACGTACCAACTAAGAACTTAGGTGAGAGAGGGGAAAGGGTGAATACCTCAGTCACCGCCGGGAAGTTACAGAAGCAGAAAAACAAGGACGCAAAGCACAATTTGGAGGAGATTCTAATAAAAATAATAATTATTATTATTACTCGTCTCTACGATAATAACACAACCGACAGTCAATTGGGTCAACGGGCTTGCTGACACAAAAGACCTGTTTTCTTATTCATTCCCTTCACATTCATTCATAGAATCATCCCTCTCAGATTCCTACTCATTAACATTCTACTGTTCACTACTCAAACTCTTCTCTGGTTTGTGATTTCATCGTTTAAAATAATTTTGTTTCCAATTTGTTAGTAGCTGAATTTCACAACCTAAACGGAGACATTAATGCCCACAAAGTCTGAATCCGCAGACAGGCGAGGAGGAGGTTATGGAATCACCTCTGCCTACACGCGCGAGGTGTGTATGTGTGTGTGTGTGTGTGTGAGTTATTAGTGTATCTGAAGTCCAGGTGAACACAATTCTATGAAATTTGGCAGACATATTAACGGAACTTCTCCAGATGATCTGTCTGAAGGAATAAGCTCACAGATGACAATTTCTTACCACCGAAACTAGCATATTTCAGCATCTCAGCTATTTTCAAACTGGGGATTGGCGCCTGGCGGTGGTTCAGCTGCTTCATATCCAGCTACGAATGCTCAGCGGCTCATACTTCTTGGTAAATAAATGGATACTTTTTTGGTAAAAGGTCATTATTACAGTTTATCACGATGCCAGACTCCAAATTTCATTAACTAGCCAAGCCAGGTATGGACTATTACAAATTCAAAGCAAAAATCAAAAGCTAGTCCTCATGACGTAACCAAACCAACGAGAGAAATAAAAAAATATATAGCTACCTGTTTAGTTTTTCAACCTTTTTCCATACCAGATGATTTGAATGAGTTTTTTTTTAACACAAGTTATCTTTTCATACACAAGACTGAAAGTATATCCAGTATGGTCGGCTATGTACGTCATTATTTTTCCATCCGTCACCACGACTTGGGATTCCTTTCCCTGCTCTCTCTTCCCTACTTCTCCTACTTCTTTTATAACAAGGGCTTTCTTAATTGGCGTGTTTCTCCTTAATTAAAGTTTCAGTTCCGTAAGAACACAAAGTTGCTGGTGCTTTCAAAACTTCAACGAAAAACTCCGGTATACTGTACCAGGTTTCCCAAAATCATGTACGGATGATAATCAAGTGGGCAAGGAATTACTTCATGAGAGTTCTGATGGCCGCCAAGAAAACTCCGAAGATTTTGAAGAAATCTCATATATTAAAATAATTTCAAGGGATTGCATTTTTACAGTCACTACAGTACCAACCAGCAACTGCTCTTAGCTGTCTATTAGTTCGAAGTTCACTATTAATCGTAAGAAATGCTCCACTACTTTCATATGCTTAATTCTGGAAACCGGAGCCTCATGGTTAACCTGGTCGAAAGTAGCACTGAAGTCAAAAATAATCTTACAACCAAAATAAGGGGATTCCTGTACGACGATGGAAAATAAAAGAACATCACAAGCACCAGGTTCTTGCGAAAAACAAACCGCATAGTACGTAACAGAGGCTTGCTACCACATAAGCATTCAGACATTTTACCAACACAGGTTCAAAATGATTAGATATGGGCGCATGGGAGCTATAAAAACCGGGTAAAATTCGGCATGGCTAGAGCTACCATTCTCACATAAAGCTACCCGGAATTACATTACCGATTTTCCTTCATGAGATACCGACACCCTTCTCACTAAGAGAAGTGGCGGACAACTCGTGAGGCAATAATCAGCAATCTTCACAAAATACAAAAGGCTACACCTCCGTAAGCAACAATGTAAATTAACATTAATTTTATGAGGCCCGAAAAGCTAAAGTAGTCAGTTGAGCTTCAATAAAACAGGGAAAGAGCGCAATGTTTTTCTCACTATTTTGTCTACTGTCAAACACATCAACCTGCACGGTTACCTCGTCCTTTGGCCACTGAATGATAAGCGAGTCTCCACCAAAAAGGACAAATTTGAGAGGAGTCCATCAGTATATTCTACAAATGAGAGAACTGTCTGAAAACAGTAAATAGAAAAGTTTCTCTTTCACTCTTTGATTACATAAACAAAACATTTAAGACGACGAAATACGAAAAAAAAACAAATATAAGAAATAAATGCACTGTTCTCCTTATCTCCTGTCCAATCTGAATAGCCATTATAGTATGACCGTTGGAACATCTTGGTACCTACTGAGGGAACCTAGATTCGGTCGAATAAGACCGCTGGGGAATTATATATTCAGTTAAGGAAAATGATAAAGATATGGGAACACACACAAACAAACAAACTCTCTTTCTCTCTCCTTAAAAGTTACACACAAATAAGAGCTTTCAATCTCTTAGACATTCAAGGTCTGTGTGTGTGTGTGTGTGTGTGTGTGTGTGTGTGAGATATGACTTTGAGGACTTCAGGGAGTTTAAAGAGATGGTAGAAGCGGGGTTTGTTTTATACAGGTTAATCTATGAGGGTTTTTGAGCTGTTCTTCAGTTGCTCAAAAGCAAAAACTAACGGTCGTTCAGAATAAAAGTGCAAATATATATTTTATTTCAATACTGTTTCAACAAATATGACAGGAAAGAAGGAAGTTAAAACCAAAAGCTCATTTGAAGGATATAAAAAGTAAAGTGATTAAGTTGAACTGAAGGTTTGAATACGAAAGTAATCAAAACAACAATATTATTTCAGATTATATTATCTAAGGCATATGCACCTGACTGTCCCATTGCCCAACAAAAAATAATAATCTCGTTATAGATAATTTTGCTGTTGGAATTGGGATGGGAAGATAAAATATGGGCCAAGCGCTGGGACCTAGGAGTCATCCTCCTATGAAAGGGAAACCGAGAGAAAAGACGGTTCCAAAAGTGTAACAGGAGGAAAACCTCTCGGTTGACCTATGAAACTATTATCAGGAGAGGGTAGAGTAAAAGGAATGGATGGAGTGGCAGCTAAGGGCCGAAGGACTCTGCAAAGACCCTTAGGTAAAACCCAAGTACAACTACAATCATGCAATTGACGCTTTCGATCAAAACCGGGGAATGTGGAAACTGGAAAATAGCAACTGGAGAAATTAATGTTTCGGCTGAATCATCAGAATACAAGATGATGACCAAGGAACATCAGCAAGCGTTTCAAATTTTCTCTGTATCACCTGTAGCTAGCTCGACCATTTTCATTTTTATTTTCAGTAGTCTGCATTCATGGCGTTCGCTTTGCACTAAGAATCACGGAAATAACTAAAATGATGCAAACATTTCACAGTTCTTCAGGAACCAGAGCCTTCTGAGGGACACCAAGTGTCCAAAATTGATCAGGGCACGCTCAATATACGAAAGCACAACTTCTGAGACTAACACCTAAACTAATCTACTGATCTTGCAATCATCTGCTACAATTAGTATCGAACTTATTTGGCATTTGAACTACCGCAGTATTTTTTTTTTTTGCAAATAAAAAACGTCAAACACTTCCAGTACTCACAAGAAACAATTAGACAACCTTTATCATTTTCTAAAATATAAAATCGACAAATGACCAACGAAAACCTACGGTCATGCACCTGTGCCATTTGGCCCTTAATATTAACGAATGTTAACACATTGTTACACAAACATAGAGAGAGAGAGAGAGAGAGAGAGAGAGAGAGAGAGAGAGAGAGAGAGAGCACGCACCATTCTAAGCAAACAAGAAAGAGCATACGTGCTTAAAGGGAACAAAGCCGAGAATCACTCAGAGACTGTAATAATAAGGACGGGCCATCTGTGAGTGGAGCCAAGTGGTTTGGAGAGAGAGAGAGAGAGAGAGAGAATCATCGACCTACACGGTAGTGGTTTAGGGTGAGCCTTGAACATTAGGCACAAGTCGTGTAAACAACTAGAAGGTCCATTTGGTAGTTTGAATTAGAACACAAAACATGGTTTCCAAACTTCCAGCAAGCGATGTGCGGTTTTAGATAGAGTATTTACGTTTTGTTATCGTACCAATCTAGTCACTGATATCTGCATCTTAACTAAAAATTCAGTTTAATGAAATCAGCTTCTTAATGGGCCGCAATTAATCAATAAATTACTTATACGTTTCAACTACAGCAGACCCCAAAGCAGAGCGTTTTGAAAACGCACCTTCCGTGTAATCACTTGCAGCCTTTGGCTTCAATAGATTAAAAAATAGTCATTCTCCAGACTTCTTCGTAACTTGCAAACTCCAAATACTGTAATGTATCTGGAATACGAAACAAATACCTTAAGCAAATTCAGATGCCAAAACACTGTTTACATAGAGCAAACCCAGTATATTTTTTACCTTATACAATTGTTAGCCAAACTGAGTAGGCAGTTCCCGGTTTACGGCGGGGGTTCCGTTCCCGGCAGAGCACTGTAAGCCGAAAACTGCCTTAACCCGAATCACCATCTTATTATATTATATTGGGCATTATGTCTGTCCATCCGTCTGCCATTCAATCGCGGACAAGCGACTGGTCCGATGGGCATGAAACTTGGCAGGGTTATAGTGGGGACCCCCAAGATGGTATATAATGGGGTTTCATCCGACCTCCCACCCCCTCCAAAGGGGGTGGGGGTGAGAAGGGATTCCCTGAAATGGAACCGGTTCGGCCCGAGAAAAGGAGCTGGTTATGCCCGTAGACTTAGTTATTTTACGAATTATCATACACAATAGTTGAAAAACACTAGCGAGTCACTAATATAAAGCAGCAGATGAATATGTTTTAGTAAGGATTGATAATTTGCTAGTAATTCTAATAGGAATAAATAGCAACAGCGTAGTAAGTCTGGGTTACAGAGCCATGAGGGAAGCGCCTTAATTCTGGAACGACTTACACTGAACCTGATGGAAGGAAGAAGAAGAGCAGACTGTAAACAAAGGTCGACATTTCACAAGCTCCTTTTTTGTCTTGATTTATCTGTGAACGAGGACAATATGAATGTTTAAGGTAATGTCATGAAGCCTTTAAAGTATCAAGGATAGCATAGACAGTGAACACTTCCTGTATACAGTGAAATTAGTGTAGATAGGAGAAGAAATTTTCAAAAACTCTCCTGGACCGGGCGGGCCATATGCCCTCAGGCTATGGCTGTGACGTAATAGAAGTGACGTCAAGAGCGTTCGGACGAAGTGAAAATGGCTTCATTCTATGCTCCACCCATTAGGAGAAAAGACTCCGTTGGTTTAATATTTTCTGGTAAACCGAACTTAAATGATGTTGATGATGTAATTTTTGAAAAGCTGAGAATTGATATTGAAGATTTGATTGGTGTTCAAGAAATGCGAGGTAATAAAGTGATCTTGAAGTTCCGGAATCAGTGTGTATATGAAACTTTTCTAAATAATTATGATGAAAAAGTAATTTGTTTACCTAATGGTCTGGAAGTGAAAGTAGTTAATTTCAGCAGTGTCTTCACATTTGTCTCAATAAGGTACGCTCCATTTGATATGCAAAACAGTATGTTGAGCGATGTATTAAGCTCGTATGGGAAAGTTATTGGAATACGTGATAATACTTCCACACTCGGCAGACGTAAAGGACTGTTAAACGGAATACGGACGGCTAAAATGGAAATTAAGAAAAACATTCCATCGGCGCTTTTCATAGGAGGACATACTATTTCTTTCATGTACAACGGACAGAAAAAGACATGTCTTAAGTGTGGCAGTGAGAATCATTTTGCTGTAGATTGCTCCTTGGACAGAATAGTGAACATTTTTGAGCATGAGAAGGATTTTCCAAGTCTGCCGAAACTACAGGGGAACGAAACACAAGGGAACGAAACACAAGGGAACGAAACACAGGGGAACGAAACACAAGGGAACGAACGCAACATGGAGAAGGAAAGGCAAGAGTCACTAAGTGAAGAGACCAAATGGTAATAATGTTCAGGATATCAATAGTATAACAGTGGAAAATGGCAACAACGAGCTACATGTTTTAACAGAAAGGATGAATATTGAACTTGAGGATAGTGAGAAAATCAAAGAATGTGAGAATAAGGATTCAGATAAGGAGGAGGAGGTGATATCTATCGATGATGAGGTACTACATAGTGGACCAAGTTTGGAAGCGTCTGAAGTGGTGATTATACCGCAAGAAACTGCACCTGATGAGTTCACTGTTATCACGACGACTGCGGACGTTCATCAAGAGGACAGAAAGATAACTCTTAACCTGGGACACGGAACTCATCAAGGAAGAGGAGGACAAAAATGATGCAGAAATATATGGAAGATGGATTAATGGAAACGGGTGGAGATTTGGAAATTGCGCCTGGAAATGGAAAATGGAAAATTCAGATGGAAAATGACGTCAAGATGAGAATTTCAAAGAAAAAAAATAGGAACTCAAAAATATTCAAGATCTGAAGATAATAGTGACGAGGAAAATTGGAAAAAATTGAGAGACCAGAAAAGGAAAAAGCTGGAATCTAATTAATTTTACGCCTTCAATCTCTCAATTGGCTGTTTAAATGTGAACGGGTTAAATGACGTTGGTATACAAATGAAGCTGTTATCCTTGTCTAGGTATTATGATATAGATATTTTGTTATTGCAAGAGCATAATGTGAAGGATTTAAAAGCTCTGAGTTTTTTTCACAAATTACTATGATGTTTTGTTAAACCCAAGTAATAATCTTAAAGGAGGTACAGCAGTTTGTATAAATAAGTTTAAATCTTTGTCTGTCATTAGCAAGGAAATGGATACGGAGGGACAGATAATAGGAGCTAAAATATCTTGTTTAAATTATGAAATTCCAGTTGTGAATATTTATGCCCCTTCAGGTACAGATAAAAAGAAAGAAAGCGAAGAATTTTTTAACAATAAAATCTTATATTATTTTCGTAAAAATATTGAAAATGTAGTTTTCGGAGGGGATTTTAATTGTGTTACATCCAACAGAGATGTCAGTACAGGGAAGGACAATATAGTGTCAAAATCATTGCAGTCCTTCATAAAAAATGTTGGATTAAAAGATGTAACTTGCACTTGTAAAGGCATTCCAAAATATACCTACATTAGAAAAGGCTATGGTTCTAGGATAGATCGCCTATATACTAAACAGCTACTCCATAATATGTTAAGTACTGATACAGTGCCTGTGGCCTTCTCTGATCATTGTATGGTCATTGCTAAATTCAGGATAGGCGATGTGCAAAAAGGGAAAGGATTTTGGAAATTAAATGCGTCTTTACTGGAGACAGAAGGAATAGGCGAAAACTTTGAATGCTTTTGGAGTCATGTAAAACTAAAAATAGACTGTTTTGAAAATGCAATTGAATGGTGGGAATTTGCTAAAAGGGAATGTAAAAGGTTCTTCATTAAAGTTGCAACGAGGGAATCAAATGAAAAATATGGTTTAATAAATTTATTGCAATATCGATTAAAATATCTATATGGCTTATGTAATGCTGGGAATGATAAATATGATGAAATTTATGCTTTGAAAAGTAAAATAAACTGTCTTCAAAATGAACTTTGTGAGGGAGTAAAAATAAGAGCAAAATTAAAAGATCAAGTGGAAGGGGAAAAATTATCATCGCACTTGCTTGGGAAGGAGAAACAGCATAAAGGCAATCACCTGGTAATGAAGATAAAAAGTAATAGTGGGAATATACTAACGGATACAAAGGCTGTTCTTGTGTATCTTAAAGACCATTTTAAAGTAATGTATGAATTTACTGAAGGAAATCACGAAGAACAATCATATTTGCTTGAGAAATGCAAAAAAAAGGTAGATGAAGAGGACAATAAACTTTTAGAGGAGGATTTTGATATAAATGAATTATGGGAATCATTGAATAAAATGAATAAAGGAAAATCACCTGGAAGTGATGGATTAACTGTGGAGTTTTATAACGGTTTTGGTATATTATAAAAAACGATTTTTCAGAGGTAATGAAATGTATGCTGAAAAAAAGTAAGTTATCGGAATCACAAAATTTAGGAATAATAAAACTATGTCCAAAAAGTGGAAATTTGGAAATGGTTGAAAACTGGAGACCAATCACTTTGTTAAATGTTGATTATAAAATTCTAGCAAAAACAATGGCAAATCGTTTGAAACTTGTAATTGGAAAAATCATATCACCTGAACAATATTGTGGTACTCCAAACAGATCCATAATTCACTGCAATAATACAATAAGAGACATAATGAATTATGTAAGAGAAAATAATTTGAATGCAGGTATGTTTAACTTGGACTGGTCCAAAGCTTTTGATAGGGTGAACTTGCCATTTCTTTTAGAATTATGGAAAAGTTTGGATTTTGTCAGTAAAATTTTAATTTTCATGGTTAAAAATATTATATAAAGAATGTAAAAGTATATGTGTGAATGGACTATTTACAGACACCTTTAATGTAAGAAGGTCGGTTAGACAAGGCTGTCCACTATCAATGTTATTGTATGTCATTTTCCAAGAACCATTGTACCTAGCATTAAAAACCAATAAAAAAATTGTACCTCTTACGTTACCAAACAATGAAAAAATTAAAGTACAGGGATTTGCGATGATACAACAGTAATTTTTGCAGACGATGATTCATTAATAGAGATTCACTATGAAATAAAGAAATTTGAAGCAGCAACTGGCTCATTATTAATAAAGAAAAATCTGTCATCTTAGGAATTGGTGAATGGTCAGGCAGAAGAGACTGGAAGTTAACTTGTTTCAAAGTTGTGGACTGTGCTAAAATTTTGGGCATTTACTTCAGCAATTCGTATGCGGAAACTTGTGAAATAAATTGGTCAGATATAGAGAAAAAAATTGAAAAGGCAGTTAACATGTTGTGTAAAAGGTATCTAACACTTTACCAGAAAGCACTAATAATCAACTCTTTGATATTATCCAAAATGTGGTATGTAGCTCACACACTTCCGTTAAGTAAAAAACAAGCTCAAAAGGTGAATGCAATTATTTTCAAGTATATATGGTGTGGTATGTATCGACCTATAAAACGTAGTACCCTGCATTTACCAAAATTAGAAGGAGGTTTAGGGATAATAAGTATTGAAGAAAAGGCAAGATCAATATTCAGTGTAACTTGCTTAAAAAGTCTAATAAACTGTAACGGGTTAACCAGGTATTACTGTTCTGTAAGACTGAATGGTATGTTAAAATTAGATAGCTTATCAGAAGTAGCATATTTTACCCCTGAGTACTATTCTTTGGCAGTAGATGATATTAGGAAAGCATATCACAACAAACTCTTTCCATATATAAATAACAGAGAAATGTATTCAATCATTTGGAGGAAAGAAGCCCCAATGGTAGAAAATAACTATCCGACACTTAAATGGAAAAATATTTGGAGAAATGTTAATAGCACATTCATTAAAGTGGAGGAAAGGGAATTTGTGTTTAGGTATATTCATGAGTCACTAGCAACAAAACAAAGGCTCCATATGTTGAAATTAAAAGAAGACTCAAAATGTGACCAGTGCGGGGAAACGAGTATCAAATGCATATTTTTTACTTCTGTAGAGAAAAGAAAAATATAGTGAAATGGTTTAATTCTGTCCTTAGAAATGCTGTAAACTAAATGATTATAGTTTCTTGAAATTATTATTCTATGATATAGAAGCAAAATCAATTGTTGATAAAAACACTGCCATTTTGTTGATCACCGGCTATTTGTATTGTTTGTGGATGTGTTATAAACATAAACAATAGCTGCCAAAATGTAATTGTTCTTTTGAAAAATAAATTAGAAGCACAAAGGATGTATATTAAATATAGATATACAAGCAATATTTACAAGTATGTAACCAAAGAATTTCTAAACTATATGTTTTGATTTTGATTTATATTGATTTTGAAACAAAATGTTATTTAAGTTTATATTTATAATTTTTGTATAACAGAATTATCCAAATAATGTAAATTATTGGTGTATAATTGTATTTTTGTAATAAAAGATAAAAAAAAAAAAACCTGATGTAACCCTGGGACTGCTTGTAATTGCTCGGATTTGTATACAGTTATAAAATATACAAATTCAAAACATGACAAGATGTCGTCTTTACAGGCTTCATTACATAGATTGAAATTATTGGAATGGTTTTAAATACAAAACGTTAACTACATTTCAACCTTAATAACCCATTAATAGCAGGCGGTACGCAAAGACGAACAGCTATGCTCCGCACAAAACAATATTTGCACACTCCAATTATTAACATGTCATTAAGGCCATGAATCTAATATCCGCTATTGAGATTTCTCGTTATCTCATTGACATTCTATCTTTTCATCTTTCCTTTTGTCGCTATGCACCGTTCAGTCCAAGAATGGGAAAAGTAATTGCTTGAATTACATTATCCCAGTAATTCACGCATCACATATATTTAATGTCAAATTTGCATGTGTAAAAAGATTTATTTGTTAATTAGGTTCGCAATACTTAACACTGAAAAATACAGATTTCTTAACCGCTACCTATTTCTCACAAGAAAAACACCATCTTTATTTGTTTCACTATTTTTACTTCGTACGATACTCCAATTCCAATCATAGGAGGTGGCTCCAGAAAAAAAAAATTCATTTCAATAGTTACTGGCCTATTCATCTTTAAACAAATGAATCATGAAAATCAGTAGAAATTATATTATATTATATTATATATATATATGTATGTATGTATGTATATAAATAAATATATATATGTATATATATATATATACTGTGTGTGTGTGTAGTAAGTATATATGTATGTATGTATGTAAATATATATATAATAAATATCACTTTCCCCAAAACAGGCCGTGGCTCCCGAGAGAAGGTAAGTTAACCTCTGCACATTCACATTTTCACACAGCCTCATAAAATATACCTGATCCACACAGCCAGCCTATTTAGTGTAGAAAACCACACTGTTCTTCCCTGATCAACCTTGCTATCAGCTGTTTTACTTTCCTCCCTGCTATACTCAGGAATGTAACGCCCTTAATGCCCCTGTACTTCGAATAGCTCCTTTATCACATATATCCCTACAAAAAGGAGCAATTGTTCTTTTCCTTCATTCCTCCAGAACCTTTCTAGCAGGTAGCCTCACTTTTACCCACCACGGTCAGCCACTGAGTCATATTTCTACCAGTACCTATCTCTTTCCATTCTTTTACTACCATACTCCCTTTTCGATTTTTTCGCTGGTTGCCATGGTAACCGAGTTGTTTACTGCTGCTCAATATCGCACCTAAAGCCCATTTTCAAACAAAGATTCATAGAAAACGTACAGAAAATAATATTTTTCACTCCTAAGCGAAGTAATCTCACGATATGGCTACCCTCGATAGAATAGCTGAAGTGAAGGATTTAGAAGATGGTGATATCAAGAAAATGAATAAATCTGAATTGATTAAAGTTTTGAAGACTGCAATCGCCCATATCAATGAGGAACCAAAACCTGAACTTACCTCTCTGACAGGCTTGGTGGATGGTGCTATGCAGAGAATCCCAGACAGAGAAGCAGATGGAATACAAAAACAATGCATCAACGATATTGTCACTGCTGTTGTTCACGCATTAGGCCCCCTTATTCTTTTCAACAAGCAGCCAGAGACAGAAAAAAATGAAAAAGAACATACAAGCAAATGCATATAATCATGATGCTCTCGAGCAGTACTCCAGGAAGGGAAATATTAGAATTCATGGTGTACCAGAAGATAGAGAAGAAGATACAACCGCACTAGCTGTGAACATCATGAACGAGGCTGTTAAACCCGAGGATGATAGGGAACCACCTGTGAAAACCTTCACACGAGCAGATATAAGTATTGCCCACCGGTTGCCGAGCAGAGGAGCGACCAAACCAATTATTGTAAGGTTTGTACGGCGCGAAGACAAGCTTTTACTTATGAAAAACAAAAGTGGACTGCGTAGACGCCAAGGACCGAAAGTTTTCATAACGGATGATCTTACACCACTTCGAAACAAAATGCCACAAGCCCTTAAAAGTGACGTAGGAATTGCTCGGGCATACAGTTTGGATGGTACAATTTTTGCTGTAGAAAAAAATGCAAGTGGAGGGGACGGTAGAAGAGTCAGGGTAAATTCCCCTGAGGATCTTTATAAGATAGGATGGAAAGAAGATAAGGTGAACAGTCACGGCCTAACTCTACAGTTTACATAGGATAGGCACGACCCCTTCATAAATGAAACGGATACGGAAACGAGACAGGACAGTGGAAATGGAATTGATAGCAACAAAGATAACGTGGATAAAAACTATGCAAAATATAAGTCATTCTCTGAGCTGAAGATAGCTAGTTTGAATGTTAATGGACTACACAGTAAAGCCAAATTTGGTATACTTGAGATATTTGTACAAGATTTTGATTTTATTTGTTTATCTGAAACTAAATGTCATTATATCGACGATGACCTGTTTCCTGGGTACTCGCATTTTATTAAGAAAAAAAAATGATATTACTCTTCCGTATGGAGGTATACATGGAATCTGTATGTTAATTAAACGAGATAAAGAAAAATATGTAACATTGATCGAAGACACAGTATCTGATTCCTTATTATGTGTAAGATTTCATTGTAGGGAAACGCAGAATGATATTATTATTTGTGCCTTGTATATTCCACACGAGGGATCGCCTTATTGTTCATCTAATATCTTTGATGTTATTGCTGATGATCTTATGAACTTGAATGTAAAATATGAGTTAGCAATTATATTGGCTGGGGATTTTAACTCAAGAACAGGTTTACTTAAAGACTTTATAGACAACGACCATTTGCAAAATATCGATTTAAATGATTTTATTGATGAATGTCTGTTTAGCTCCAAAAGGGAATTAGAAGCTCTTGGCCTTAGCACAGATCGCTATAACAGTGATGTAATTACTAATAACCATGGTCGTAACTTAATTGAACTGTGTAAAATGCTTGACGTTAAGGTAGTTAACGGGAGATTTGGGGGGGACAGTGGCGTGGGGGATTTCACTTGTTTCACAGCTAATGGTAAGAGCTGTATTGACTATTTTATTGTTTCTCCTAAACTTATGAGTAGCATTACGGATTTTAATGTTGAGCAATATGACAGGTATCTGTCCGATACTCACTCGGCCCTTCTTTGGTATTACGTTTGGAAGAGACTTGTAATATGAGACCACCGGGAATACAGAAGGAAGAACATTTAGATTTAGACAGTGAGGAAACCCATGATATGAATAACTTTGAATATGAAGAACTTAAAACAAAATGGATATATGGAAGCATTCAATACTAGAGATATTGACTTATTAGCCCAAAAATTAGATTCACTGAACCCTTTGAATATAACCCAGAATATTATGGATGATATTGTAAAAGACTTAGGAAAATTATATATTGACCCTGCCAAACACATTGGCATTTGTAAAAAAGTTGATCAAAATAAACCTAAAACTAGGGATTGCAAAAAGGTTAGCAAACCATGGTTTGACAAAGACTGTTCAAGTAAAAGAACTGAATATATGAAAGTAAAAAACAGGCTTAAGAAAATCAAAACAAATGAAGCTAGAAACGAACTGAAAGCTAGAGCTAAAACATATAAGAGAATAATTAGTAAAGCTAAGAAATCTTTCAGAAAAAAATTTCAGAGAAATGTTATAAATCTGAGAAAAAGTAGTAGTAAGGATTATTGGGATTTGTTAAAGAATACTGATAAGAGTGAGCTGATTTGTAAAATTGCACTTAAAACATTTCGAGATTATTTTGCTAAACTCAGTCGAGGTAATGTTGAACCTGATGAGAGTGAACACCCTGATAATTTCGACCCAAGCATTATTAACCAGTTAGTTAACAAAGAATTAAATAGAGTTTTTACAGTAGATGAGATACAAATTCAAATAAAAAACATAAGAGTAGAAAAGCATGTGGTATTGATAATATTATAAATGAGTTCCTTAAAAACTGCCCTCATGATATGCTAAATGTGATATGCAAAATTTTCAACATAGTGTTGATCTCCTCAATTGTTTCATATTATTGGTGTATAGGGATAATAAAACCCATATTTAAGAAAAACGGATCCCCTGACGACCCAGATTACTATAGGGGTATCACACTGCTGAGCTGTGTAGCGAAGCTTTTTACCGCTTGTGTCAATAAAAGGTTAACTGATTATATTGACAGCACTGGTCAACTTGGTGAGGAGCAGGCTGGTTTCAGGGAGGGATATAGTACTCTAGATCATATTTTTGTATTACATTCACTTGTTAATTTCTATCTCCATCGAAAAAAGAGAATATACTGTTTGTTCGTTGATTAAAAGCATTTGATTTGGTTGACAGGTCGTCCTTATGGGGAAAAGTAATCTCACATGGCATTAACGGTAATATTATGGCTGTCATATATAATATGTATAATAATGCAAAATCCTGTGTGAAGCAGAATCACAAAATTTCTAACTTTTTCGAATGTAACATAGGTGTAAGACAAGGTGAGAATCTTTCGCCATTACTTTTTGCCATCTACCTAAATGATTTTGAGTCTTCTCTTAGCAGGGGGTATAATGGGATGGATATGTGTTCAAGGGAAATAAATTAAAAATTAAGTAGTATTGATATAGAAATGTTTTTGCGTATTTATGTTTTACTTTATGCTGATGATACTATTGTAATGGCTGAATCCCCTAAGGAATTACAAAATGCCTTAGACAAAGTAAAAGAATATTGTGATACTTGGAAACTTCAAATTAATGTTTCAAAAACTAAAGTAGTTGTATTTTCTAGAGGAAAAGTTAGAAATGTTCCGAATTTTAAATATGGTGAGGAGAGCATTGAAATTGTAGATGATTATGTTTACCTTGGTACTACGTTTAATTATAATGGTAAAATGGATAAAGCTATTAAGAAACAAGTCATTCAAGCACGTAGGGCATTATTTAGTATGTTAATTAAATGTAAAAAACTTGAACTACCCATTGATATCAACTGTGATCTATTCGATGCTCTAGTTGTACCAATTTTGACTTACGGTTGTGAAATATGGGGTTACCACAAACTAGATCATGTTGAAACATTTCACAAGAAGTTCATCAAAAATCAGCTGTGTGTGAACAAGTGAACAGCAAACTGCCTGGTATATGGGGATCTTGGCAGATTCAAAATTGAAATATCTATTTGCAAACGGATGATTGGATTTTGGTTGAGAATTGTAAAATCAAAGGCGTCTAAATTGTCAAATGTTTTTTATCGTTTCCTTAGAATTCTGTACGAGTCAAATGAGTATAAGTCTAGTTGGATCCATAAAATTAAAACTATCCTTGATTCATGTGGCATGTCAAATATATGGGAACATCCAGAAAATTTCAATCGCACGTGGATAATAAATAGCCTAGAAATGAAACTCAAAGATATAGAGAGACAACAGTGGCATGCAGAAGTAGAAAGAAATATATTGTGTAGTAATTATAAACTTTTTAAGACTGAATTTGGCCAAGAAAAGTATGTTATAAATTTAGATATACCAGAAAGAATTGCCCTTAGTAAATATAGGTGTGGTACCCACAAACTTCCTGTAGCAACTGAAAGATATTCTGGGCAGGAAAATCAGCACCCTTGCAGACTATGTAACAGCATTGAAGTTGGGGATGAATATCGTTATGTTTTAGTTTGTCCTGTGATTAGAGAAATAAGAGAGAGATACCTAAAGCCCTACTATTGTAGAAGACCTACCACTTTTAAATTTAATCTGCTCCTCAATACAAGTAGTGCTAGAGAATTGAAAAGGCTTGCAAAGTTTGTTAACCTTATAATGTCTTTATTTTAGATTTAATGCTTCCTAGGATTTTCATTATTCTGGTATTATTTTCGATGTATGTACTTTCCTTTGTCAGAATACCTTTTATGCTTTAAATATGTACAGACGGCCAACGAAGAATTGGCGTAGTTTCTTAATTCATTGTTCGTTATGGAAATATTGCCATATGCAGGTGCCAGATTATTTACTTAACAATAAATAACATTTCCTTTCAAAGGTGCTATACTTGAAATAAATTACACTAAAACTGAGTAGACTTATGCAACGTATTAAAGATAATTATTTTGCAAAGTAAGGAAAATATATACCGATGGGTCCACGATTTCTAATTTTATTTTCAACTCTAGCGTCGTGACAGCATACCGAAGATTTTGAAGTTGGCTTTGCTGCCGCTCGAGTCTTGACTCAACAAATCGTACTGCACTGGGGTGTTGTCATATCGTCTCCTACAGCCTCTAAATAATACATCAAGGCGTTAACATTCTTTGAAAACGATGTTTAGTTAAACTAATTTTGTCCTTGATCAATAAAATAATTTACATGACACATTTAGTGGGCCTAAATTGGACTTCTGATTTTCCCACATGATTAGCTTAGGTCTATTTTCAGCGGTATACTCTCTCGGATACGTAATATTGATGAATATTTAAATCGACAATATATATATATATATATATATATATATATATATATATATATATATATATATATAGATATATATATATATATATATATATATATATATATATATGCTTTATTTGACTATCCCCGTTATTCTTGTTTTATTAGCCATGTTCGCCTTTCTTCTTATCCTTTTCATAATTGCTTAACATAATTAACTCAGACCTAGCTATTCAAAGTCAAAAAGCAATCATAAAAAAATCAAACGAATATAATTCAGTCTTATTTTTTATCGAATTCCTTGCATATCATCCTGTTTCATTTGGACACCTTGGAAAGCTGTGGGAGTCAAAACTGACGAATACATCAAGAAAGGCTTACTTTCCTTAAAGCTTTCTTAGGTTGATCTTTCTGTAGCTATTCACTTCTTCTAAATAGAAATTAATTCAAATTAGTTTCACATGTATACCTACTAGCCCTACTTCCATAAGCATATTATAAGTAGCTGAAAGGATAAGAAATATGAAAGGTGACGTTCTCGTTTAAGTCTATTTTATGTTTTTAAGAAAAACCTACTGCTTTAATCAAGGGTAGCTCTTTGACGGCTACAGGGTGTAACACGAGTGTATGCACATATTTTGTGGAATGAAAGATAAAGTTTCTTTGAACAGAAAATATTTTATAAACATGCATTTTAAGGCGTCCGTTGTCGGTGCGGGGAATTTTAAAATAACCGTTATCATCAGTGGTGCTTTCACGAGATGGAGTTCGTAGTGAGAAGTCGGATCTAGTCACCTGAGATGTAGAAGAGAGCGGAGGTGGCGTATAGGAGTGATGGAAGGATTAGGCCGATGTTAATAAAGTATCTCCCAATAAAATGTATTCTTTAGGTTTTGAAGAAAAAAATGCATGCATCATTGAAACCGTTTCCATCCCTATCCGTGGTATTCACTGGTCAACGATAAAACACAAAACAAAAAAAGAGTAAACCTAACTGAATCTCTCAACCGTCAAAGATAAGTTTGGTTATTCATTAGACTTATGCATTAAACAAATATTAAAGACTTCAAGTGTAGATTTTAAAATCTCTTCCTCTCCATCTAAAGTATTCATCAGACACCAGTCATAAGCGTAGAGCTAGTTATTATTCTTGGTTCAGCAATGTCGTGACTAGGGCACTAGAATTCAAAGTTCACAAATGAATGTTGCTCAGCAACATTTACACTACTGTATTTTCTTGCTCTCATGTGGTGCTTCAAGGTATTCCACCTCTAGGCCCATGTTCTAAATTTTGCCGTTCTTTAAACAATTTTATTTATCTATGTATGATTCTCTCCGGTGTATTAAGCTTTCTTGATATCTCTCCAACAGGAACTTGCACCGAATCCAGTGCAATAATTCTCTTGCTCATCGAAGGATGTTTCTTAGACCGATAAATGACACATTGACAGTAGATTCCCGTGCACACAACATCAACAGCAATAGTGAGATCGCCTGGTTCACACTGTTAAGATATCGTTTTTTTTCTTTTTGTTTTTAAATTTGATAGGATTTTGTGAGATTCCAATGTTTTCTGTAAAATTTAACAAATGGAATAGTTCAACTACCTTCAACTTAATATTGAAATGATAATTTAAGGACTATGTTTATGCGATACTACTAGTGATAGGTATCTCCTATCTATTTGGTAATGTATATCTATGGTTGTGATATGACGTTTTTTATCACTTCGTTTCGTTCACGTCAATTTTGCTATATGGAAAATAGGTTTACACAATAACATAACATAATGTTCTAAAGATATCAGTGACTGTTTTTAACGTCATTACACATGATTTCTTCCATCTTTGAAAAGAAAAATAGATAAATAAGGCATGAATCGTGCGTCAGGCAGGTGAACGAAAAATTATGAAACTCTGCCACGAGTTTTTTGGCAGACAGTACTTGCTAAATATATGTGTACATAAATATAGTTGTAATCTATTGGTCTCTTCTTTTTGTAGTTTTTGTGTAAAATATATATATTTGTGTAATTTTGTAATTCTCATACCCCGGAAGGGGTCGATAGAATAAAATTTGCCTTTGCCTTTGCCTTTGCCTTTGCCTTTGCCTTCTCCATAAAAAAACCAGCCGGCAATCATTTCTTACTTTATGCACCACATGTACTAAATTCAAAACCATAAAATGCAGTGTTGGTCAAGTTTTTTCTCTCTCTCACACTGTGGACAGCTACTGTAGTCCTTCGTACTTAGCGCAAATGTTTTTGAGCAAAGTTAAAATGTGTTAACCTTCTTTGAAGGTTAAAATTTACACATAAGAAAAAAAACTAATTTCCTTAATGATTCCCGTACCTTCCTTTGCCGCTGAAAAAGAAAAAAATTTTCCTCTCTCTTCGTAAGCACTGACAGTTGGCTTTGTAGGCCCTGACACCTAATTCTTTTCACGTTCAAAAGGCCTCCGAATGGAATAATGTCTAACACACAAAAAGGTAAAACGGTATGATTTTAAAATATATCCCAAAACTAATGGGCGCCTCGTGGAGGAAGCAAATGCCCTCTAAATGGTGAGCAAGGACATTCATATGAGGTCATGGCAAACGCCTCTTCACTCCTGTGGAATCTCTGGAATATAACAGCATTCCCACTGCCTTGCCTGGTATGAAAGTCATCAAATTGCCAGAGACATAGGGTTAGCAGCCCCAGGTCCTGCGTCAGTCGTTGCAAAAAAACTGAAAGGGCACACACAAGCATACATACATACATACAAACATACACACACACACACACACATATATATATTATATATATATATATATGTATATATATATATATATATATATATATATATATATATATAATATATATATGCGTGTCCTCGTATCAAATGGATGGCTACATTTTGATATATATATATATATATATATATATATATATAATATATATATACACACATAAATATACACTCTGAAAGTATTACACAAAGATATAAAAAGCCTTACAGGTACATCCAACATACATAAGTAATACGCATACATCAGATAAAAAGTACTCAAGTATCTGAATTCAGTAAACCCAGCGATTACTCAAGATAAAGTCGACGAGGGGAAAAAACAGAAAAGACCTGCAGACCACAAAGCGCGTTAATGGCGTCGAATTAATCACGGTCTTCGGGCAGCCGCTTCCGGACGAAAGCGCTTGCAACTGTGTCGAATGGCGCTGGTGGGAACAAGTCAACCATGCTTCCAATTCTTCACGGTCCTGGGAAGAAGAAGAAGAAGAAGAAGAATAAGGAGAGAGAGAGAGAGAGAGAGAGAGAGAGAGAGAGAGAGAGAGAGAGTTGTAAGAAGTAGAAGAAGAAGAAGAATATGGAGAGAGAGAGAGATAAGTTTATCTGAAGCAAACACCCGCATTCAATGTTGTAAGAACAAAAAACGAAACACAATGATATGATATATGAAAAGCACACAATCTCACACAGCCAGAGAGAGAGAGAGAGAGAGAGAGAGAGAGAGAGAGAGAGAGAGAGCTCTTATAAGTTCTAATGGGATTGATTTGAATGAGGAACAAAGGACCCTGATGAATCCTTGAATTACGTACGTACAGAGGCCAGCGACACGGGAGACATCGTAATAGCTACCAAATAACGGAATAACTTTTAGCATAAGGGACATTCAACTTGACAATGTTACGTAAACAGATGCAATATTAATGCATGTATTATTCTCCAAAAGCATTCATCATGATTAATTAATGCGAGGACATCACAGATCGGGAGCGTCGAAATCAGTAAAATATTTTGACTTAACACATTATGCTGGATAAAAACAAGGCGCCTCTCTAACATACATAAATGAGATTCCAATAAGCCAAGTAGAGTCATTAATCACTTGATGCAAATTCATTGTCGCTCACTTCAAGTCATAAAACGAAGATGAATCTTTTTGCTTGAGGGAATCAATCGAATCTTGTTAACAGAAGACGTCGCTGGAGGGGGAAATGTGAAACTAATTGGTTTACAGGGATATTACCTTAATAAGGCTTCCCCTCATGACTACTTCCAATAATTAAGGATCCTGCCTAACAAGGAGCCTTCAGTTCCAGACCGAGTCATGACCACGGCGCTTCGAATATCATTTTGCACCTATTATTCCACATCTGAAATGGTTCAGCGAAGAGAGGTAATGTATAAGAATACTAAGAAGAGGCAAAGCTGTAATGAGGCGTCAGTGTAAATGAAAAATAAATGGTTAACAAATCTTTAGAAGCTTTGCGAAATGATTTCAAAGTTGGTTCAGCAAGTGTAAGACGAATGTCGTGTTGATTGCTTTAGCTGTTTACATCTTCACGTTATTTGTAATACATTTTGCCGTTAAAAACGTGATATTTCGTAAATAAATAGCTTCATATGTTGACAGATCCCTCCTTAAGAACTGGAGAGTGATTTGAGTTGATGACAATTTTTATCTTATAGTAATTCGATAGCCAAGAAGTTACGATTTGTACATTATAATCATCATGAGAAACTTTGACTCCTGTGGTGGGCAAATCCCCGGCGAAAATTTGAAGCAGGCTTGGTCAGTTCCCAAGTTAACGAGCGAGTCTAGGACGACACACACATGCATACGTAAAGGTTTTACCCATATAATGAACATAAAAGCAAATTTCTATTAATATTGAATTACCACGATTTTCAATACCTCCAATATTATTCTCTTACGTTCTTTTTCCCCTGCCCACAGTAAATGTTTGTCATTCCTATCGGGTTCCAATACATCTTTCCCCTCGATATATTTCTGTGGGATCTCTTCCCGCAAAACATATGATTGCTGTCTTCCGGCGTTGTTTTGGAAGGTCCTCTTATTACCAGAATACGACTTTCTTTCCCTTCATGAAAAGCGAGTTCTCCTCCAACTGCATCAATTCGAGCCTCCAACTCTTCAGTATTTCGGAAAACAACACTATTGAAACTCAACGAATTTTCCAGGGACTGGGTGAGCTCACAAGCAAACTTCTTATCCCATTTCGGACAATAATATAATGCAGAACATCGAGGCTATACAACGACAATTGTCCTCTAATTGGGAAAAGCCGAAGAAGAGGTTCCAGACCAGGATTAGTATATTTACAACCTTTCGCAAGAATATGTTCCACAAAAATTTTTGTCCTTGAGACGGACAAATATAGAATAAAAAATTACACAAACACACACATGTATATACATATACATATATATTACTACATACATACATATAATAATATATCTATATATTATATATATTATATATATATATATATATATATATATAATCATGCAAAGCATCTGAGTATGATTGTATTTATGAAAAATTTCGAGATCGCTGGAAATTGAAATTAAAAGTCTGTTAATTCTTCAGCGATACTTTACATATCATTTGTACTCTAGGGCTGTTCGGGAAGTATGAACCAAATTTCTAAAAGTGAAGATGAAGAAGTGATTACACAGACGACCCCTTTAATCATAGTGTTGCTTGTAAAACCCAAGATCTCTTTGAAATCTCTGTACCACTACAGCAGTTAACTTGAATATTTTTAGAGTAAAGACGAAAATCTTCGTTCCACTTTCGTCAACGTCATATACTTTGCTTTAATTCCCTACGAAGTTGTTATTCATATATTTATACAGAAACATTAATAAGTATGTACATATATATACATGTATATATATATATATATATATACATTTATATAAATGCACTTGTATGACGTAATTTTGGGAGACAGTGTAATAAAATACCATAAACTAAAATCTCGAACCGTTCCTAGATTACAAAGCTCAAGTTTAAATACACACATACAGACACACACACACACAGGCACTTACAGGAACTGCTAGGTAAAAAGTAACACTTACCAAGGGAACAGTGGTTATTCTAGAAGTGAAACGGTCGAGTCCTCCTGAAAGTAATGAATTGAGAGTTATTGTCTAAATGTGTTGTTTTCACTCGTCTATTTCAATAGTCTTATTTTATGTACAAAGACTGACAAAGAATAAATTAGCAATTCGTAAACAAAGTAGTAAAAGATTAGAGCATGGAGTATGGTGATGCATGGAAGTAAACAAAAGGGATAAGAAGATAAGGTGCAGATGCCAAAAAAAAAGAAAAATAAATACAAGTGGAAGTTTGCAAAACAATGAATATGTACAAAAATGTGCAAAGTAAACAACTAAATCTCAAAACGAGCGAGAACACGATGTTATGAAAGCAGCCAAATACCATTTCATCCTAGTTTTTAACAGTCTTCTGTTATTTCTATCTACCTATCTTTCTATATATAATATATATAATATATTATTAGTTATACATATATACATATATTATTTAATTAAATATATAATATATATATAGATATTATATAGCATAATACATATACACAGTTACATTATATAATGATATATATAAATATTATAATATATCTATATATATATATAACATATAGACAATACCACATATTACAGTAATATATATATATATATATATATATATTATTATATATTTTATATATATATAAATGTAAACTGTGTACTGCATATGTACATATGTATATAGTTATATATGAGTATATATATTATTTGGGTATATATACATACATAAATGAGATTAAGTAAGAGGACCTGCAGGTGGAACAGCTGCACTGACAAATGATAGAGTCGTTGGACAGCAAGACTGAAGGAAGCCAGAATGGAGCTAAAGTTAAAAGACAAAAAACAAAATTAAATAAATAAATAAATAATATAATATAATTGTACAGCTAAGGATCGGAAAGTTGCTGTAAACACCCTATAGTAGTACCTACAGTGCAACACGTGAGGTAAACTGACAGCACTACCCCTACGGATCATAATAAATTATCAGCTATGCCATCAAAGAGTTCAAATAAATTAATGACCATATGACCGAACCTGTACACAGAAATACGCATTTGCTATGCGAGTGTAATTTCCTGCTGCCACAAAATACTGATGACGACGACAGCACCACCATTCCATTGCTTGCAGATAATGAACCAGCAGCTAATCTTTCGCCGAAAAATGTATTCACTTGCATATTCATTGAAGCTAAATATATCATAAAATGTTATCTATGTACATGTAAACAAGTAAAAAATACGCCGAAGTTTCTTCGGAGCAATCGAGTTTTCTGTACAGCCGCTACACCGTATAATCAAGACCACCAAAAATAGATCTATCTTTCGGTGGTCTCGGTATCATACTGTGTGAGCCGCGGCCCACAAAACTTTAACCACGGCCCAGTGGTGGCCTTTCCTATATCGTTGCCAGAAGCACGATTGTTGCTAACTTTAACCATAAATAGAATAAAAACTACCGAGGCTAGAGGGCTGCAATTTGATATGATTGATGATTGGAGGGTAGATGATCAACACTCCAATTTGCAGCCCTCTAGCCTCGGTAGTTTTTAAGATCTGAGGGCGGACAGAAAAAGTGCGGACGGACGGACAAAGCCAGCATAAGAACTACAGATTGCATGAACATAAACATTTGCATTTACACTTTGGTAAGATACACAATTACTTCCATCTTAATCTAGTTCCTTGGTTCAGCAGATCAAACAAGTGGTCGAATTTTTACTTCGGTGTATCTTAATTAGACCTCAGTTACTATTTTGAGATGTAATTATCAAAAAGGCTCAAACAACATTTTTTAATCAATGAAGAAAAAACCCTAAACTTTCATGTCAAAGTTCTTCAGTCTCTGAGCCAAAAATAGATTTTCTCCTATATTGAGAGAGAGAGAGAGAGAGAGAGAGAGAGAGAGAGAGAGAGAGAGAGAGAGAGAGAGAGAGGTGTTTCATCCGCTTTACCACTATCCCACTTATTCCCACCTCAATCCTTTTATTCCTCCAAGTCCTGTGAACTTAATTTTCTTTTAAAAGTAAGTCAAAGGTATAAGACTTCAATTAAATTTGTCATATTTTTTCAGTTCCGTTGTGTTTTATCTGTTTAATTCCGTATTAAGGATATATACTATTATTGGTAGACTGCCAATTCATACTAATAATAATAAAAGCATCGAAAATCAGTCTTGCAGTAATAGCCTTCTCTATACGCAGAGTTTTGACATTCTCCCATTTCTTACATCAGAGCGACTAATCCACGGTTGAAGCAAATATTCATCCGACAGCTCAACAATACACTTGACAACCCAGAGCCAAACGTCTTAAAAATATCAAGGAAATTTTGCTGGTAATCATATTGTCAATGAGAACCCGGTATAAAGAGCTATAAAGAAAGCAAACAAGCAAACGCATATTATTTAAAATTACACCTTGTATACAAGGGTCATATAAAGCCTCAATTGCTTACTTATCGCTTAGCATGAGAGAGAGAGAGAGAGAGAGAGAGAGAGAGAGAGAGAGAATTAGTACAATTTCTTCTTCTAGTGGTAAGGCTTCATTTGTTTATTTTCAAGACCAGACCTCTTATTAAGCAGTGTTGAAGAAATAGCGTATCTTGGAATCAGTAAACATTAATTGAACAAAAGGATGGCGCAATGCCATTAGCTATGCTACAGTCAAAACTTACATATATCTCCAACAAAGGCTGATCATCACGTGAGTTTTGCCCGATGACTTTGTATTGGAAGTTTCATAAAAACTTGAATTAATATTCATGCAATCACTTTAACAGGCAGCCAATCAGACTAACTGCTCTAAGATGACATAACTTTCACAGTATAAAAAAAGGTGTAACGAGGTTACTGTCATGGACATGCTGCGCTATATACGCCTTTAGAATATTTAATTGGTTATGACATTCCTTCTAGAACGAACTAACTAACTCCCATTATTTTATTTTAAAAATCTTGCCTTTGAGGTTTCCGGTCCTTTTGCCTTGATTTCCTGATGCATGTGTCATTAATGAGTAATATCTCATGGATGGATTATGAAGCAGGCTTCATAAGGCCAAGTTTAAGGAATCCAGATTCCGCGTTCAAGTGCTCGGAAATATTCACATATATCTTTTTCTTCGCAATATCTAGCTAACAAATATGCAGGCAAACAAACTAAACCAGAATCATAGCCTCCTCATCGGAATAATAATAATATTAATAATAATGGGAAAGCAATCCACAGTAGTGCGCCTGTTTGATTTTCTTATTTAAAAAATGACAGGGCTGGAAACTCTCAGTCTCTCTCGAGAGTTCACAAAGGCTGGATGTACGTTCCACCTCTCCTGAAAGACGTATCCCTCAGAAGGGGTGGAACATACATCCTGCTTATGTGAACTCTCAAGAGAGACTGAGAGTTTCCAGCCCTGTGATTGGCTTATCAACAGCCAATCAGGAGCGTCGTAAGGGACTGGCCTAGATATCAGATGCACGGGTGATGTGAATCTACTATAGTATGGATTTACTTTCCCATTTCATTGAGTCATGTGATAATGAGTTATCTTTGAATAATAATAATAATAATAATAATAATAATAATAATAATAATAATAATAAATAATAATAATAATATCCATTATTATAAATACTAATAGTAAACAAAATTCATCAACAAAAACCGGAGTAAAAGAGTAAAAGCCGAAGCAAAATTCAAGGAACAGAGAACCACACACGAAGGGAACACAAGCTAATGAGTCCCAGTTCCCACGTCCATCCAACACAGACACCTGGGGCCTCGAGAGAAAGAAAACGAAACTGCTGTAACACCGGTTAATAAGGATACGTTTACCCAAAGCCTGTCTTGCTATTCTTCGTCTCTTCCCCTAGGCCAGGCTGGGCTACTCACTTGCCTCGCTTTATATTATGCAGGGCTATATACTAAGTATATGAATATGAATATGTATATAAATGTGTATATATATATATGTATATATATATACTACATTATATATATATATATATATATATATATACATTATATATATATGTGTATACACACACACACACACACACACACACATATATATATATATATATATATATATATATATATATATATATATATATATATGTATATATAATATAAATATTTATATATATATATATATATATATATATATCTATATATATACAGACACATTTATATATATATATATATATATATATATATATATATATATATATACTTTGGCCAATGCCTTTTTATCTCATCACGAAGTAGTTTGATTAGATAATTGTCCCAGTTCTTTTAAACCACTGTTCTACCGACGTTATGTAGATGATACATTTTTAATTTTTAGATCTGAAGAACATGTACCCCTGTTTCTTGATTATTTTAACTCAAAACACCAAAATATTGAATTGACTTCAGAAGTAGAGAACAATAATACTTTAGCTTTCCTTGACGTGCTCGTAAGTAAACACAGTAAACATCATTTTACAGGATACCAACATTTACATGACTCACAACTAAATTTTCTTCATTCATCCCTATAGTTTATAAACGCAATTTAGTCTGTACACTTGTGACCCGTGCCTTTAACATTTGTTCAAATTATTTTAGTCTTCATTCAGAATTTCAGTTTATAAAAGAAATGCTTCAAAAAAACGGTTTTAATAATGCTTTCATAGATACATATGTTGGTAAACAGCTAGAAAAGTTATTGTTCCCGAAAGTTTCCATTTTAAAAGCCAATAAAGCGGTACTGTATTTTACCATGTTTTTCTATGGCAATACGAGTTTTTCTGTTAAAAATAGACTACTAAAACTTTTAAGAGAATTTTATCCTCAAGTTAATGTTAGGGTAGTGTTCAAGCCTAAGTATACTATTGGTGGTTTGTTCAAGTACAAAGACATCGTACCCCCAGAACTACAGTCTCATGTTGTATATAAATACGAGTGCAATTGCTGTAATGCAATTTACGTGGGGAAAACAAAGCGCCAAGCACGCGTACGATGGTTTGAACACTTGGGAAGATCACTTAGGACAAACAGGCTGTTAGCAAAACCACCATTCAGTGCCATACGGGATCACGCAGAAAATAGTGATCACCCTCTAAGGTTAGATTCATTTTCCATTCTCTCTAGTCGAGTGGCCCCCATGGAGCTGGCAATAGTAGAAAGTCTCTACACTTTAAAGTTGAAACCTTCCCTCAGTAACAACGAGAGGTCCACGGAGATGCTGTGTTTTTAAATTTTTAGTGTGTATGTTTGTATGCCTTCATGATGCAGGTATTTATTTTTTTTTAATTTTGCTTCCTTTCCTTTTTTATGCTTGTACATTTTTTATTTTTTTATATATATACAAATGTAACCTTTGTGTAACATTTCTTCATTCTAATGATCGATCGTAATTTAGTGATTTTTAATTTGTTTTTCTTCTTTCTGTGTTTTTGTATAGACCTGATGATGGAGACAGTTACTCCGAAACCGGTAGTCATAAGAAAATAAAGGATGTTTTATGTACAAGTGCTGGTTTTACTCTTTCTATCAAGACTCCGTTTTCCAAGGGATAGATCAGTTGCAGATATATATATATATTACGATTAACGTTATCACTCATTAAAAAGCTACATTTCAAATGGTAATAGCATTGCAATTCTTAATATTGCAATTCATAATAATACACCAAACTGGAGTTCATTGTAAAAAGGACAAAACTATATATAAAACGAAGGATATAGTAAAAACAAAACCTGAAATGAAAATTTTTAAATCAAACTTAAAATGAAAATATACGCACCAGAAGACGCATATTAAAAGAACATGAGTGAAGTTGCAGCTACAATTCTAGTCAAAGAAGGCTTGATCTTAGAGGAACACAAAACATCTAAAGTATCGAGGTCAGCACTCAGCAGCAAACCGAGCAGTTCAAACAGAAATATCTTCAGTATGTAAAGCGTGGCCACTTTCCCGGCTGTGTTTTCGAATTCCTCTATAACTAGGTCTTCAAAGATAATTGACAGAACGAAAAGACTTACCGAGTATTCAAACCATCTCATCAAAACTGATCCCGTAGTTTTTCCAACGTCTTAGTCCTCACATTTATCATTCAGACTGCACTGAATGCTTGTTGGGGTAAGGCCTTTAATTCTAGGGAAATTACCGAATCTATTTTGCAGGGTGAAGTAGCTAACTGACAAAATAGAAATTAGCTGCTTTTCGAAAATCGTAGCGATGGGTTCCAGTAAAGGTTAAAGGTAAATAGATAACAGGTTGCTTTACGTAGCGGTAGTTCCGGGTTGTTTGTTTACATATTTCGAAAGTTTTTCACCAATGTATATATTCACATGTTTCAAAGGCGAGTCATTGTTATAATTCAAATTCATCATATATCTCAAAGGTGTAGCTGATTAAAATTTAGACATAAGACCAGTGAAAGCACGCTTTCGAAAGACGGAAGTGTAAAACCTATTAAGATTTGTTACCCGGATATTTAGGAAAGGAAGAGTTTTACTTCTTTCAATATCTAATATGCTTACTATTATGATATTAAAAAGGAAAACGAGCAATATGGTAACGGCTCTTAGAAATTAAGGTTTCATCATCATACGATGGAAAGGACGAACTAGAACTGAAATCCTCTTCATGTTTATGACGAATATCTCGAGAGACTTTCAGTGCTCTACTGCAAAAATGAATATATTAAAAAAAATACTAAAATATTCCTAGATATCAATTTTATTGTGCAATATTTTCACACAAAAAAATCTGCCTGATATCAGTTTGATTTTGCTATTCAAATCTAAATAACTGATAATGACAAATTCTTTAGAGAAAACATTCCACCTGGATGGATGCAGTATATTTACACTTAGTACGTTGACACCCCTACAGCTTTTCGTCGAATGTGCAGCCCTCCCTGTCGTTCACAATCCTCCACTCGCTCCATCTTTTTGTTTCTCTCCTTCGAACAATCAAGTGGGTGAGTTTGAGTAAAAGCCCGTTCGAGCAAGTCAGGATCAAAAGTCCAGGTCTATTTGAGCAAATCTGAGACCGCTTCCAGGTCTATTCACAGAATCAGCCCAGAGTCTTTTCTGTTTATTCATTCTAAATCACATCAAGCAAGACAGAGTCCAAGGCTCTAAGCCAATCATCATTAGATTTTGGTCGAAGTAACGTCACAGACACCAACGAGAGACTGGGCGAAATATCTTCAGCAGCGCGTCGGGTTACCAGGGACTAATTGGGTCCGCCTGATGGATATTTATATCACATAATCGTCCCTCTCTAATTGGATTGGATGATCTTTTATCTTCCCGTCAGAGGGTGGAGGCCAGTGACCTTCGCTGTGGTGCAGTCAGATATATCTTCATCAATCTGTCCACTGAGAGTCCGGCCAGCGCCTGTCGTGGCCCAAACCATATAAGGAAAGGGACTTCCATCAAAAGCCGCCTTTCTTTCGACGTGAGCAAAGGTTGCAATGCTTCAGGTCAACAAAGGAATATGGTATGAGTTCATGGGCAATTCCATAACTCAGTTGTACTTTCGCAAATACACACACACACACAAACACACATACTATATATATATATATATATATATATATATATATATATATATATATATATATATATGCATTAAGCTACAAATGTCTTTTAATATCCAATTCCCTCTACCTCGGAATTAATATACTTTCATATATGTTAACCGAAGGGGAATTTTTTAGCTGATAATAATTTCGTCCTCTCCTGGATTCGAACTAGCGGACAGAGGAGAAATCAGGACGAAAATATTATCAACTAAAAAATATTTTAATTCCGAGGTATAGGGAACTGGATATTAAAGAACATTTGTAGCGTAATGCATGTACATGAATCCCGGTGATGTGATAAAAATTCACACACACACACACACACACACACACACACACACACACACATATATATATATATATATATAGATATATATATATATATATATATATATATATATATATATATATTATATATATATATATATAATATATATATATATATATATTAAGAAGTATATATACTGCATTATTCACTTTCGGCTTCGGTGATCTTTATTGCTTTTGTAAACTTTTATATAAACCAATTTATGAATCAACTGGTCGCACGCATAACAAAAAGAACAAGAGCAGACCCGCAAGAACTCGTGTAACAATAATGGCGACAACAGGAACAATCCAAAGGAAGCAAAGAGATTCCACTGCCTTGAATTCCAGCAAGGTCGAACACGTAGTACCAGCACCAAATCTTACTTCACTGTGGAACATAACATCGCAAACACCCGCATAGGAACTAATTAAATTCATGTTGTATAATAAGAAATAAATGAATAAACACAGCGTGACTCGGTAGAAATGAAGTGTATAGAAACATTAATTCATTTCTATTGTGATAGTCTGCTGTCATTCTTTTACCATTAAATAAGTGTCAAAGTATACTTAAAACGTAGCGGCAGTTGTGAAGATTATGACAAATACAAACAATAATCCATTATCCCAAAACTGCATGCAAGATACTACGCGAATCGTGCATTATGTGTCAAGGGAGTCAGTTTTTCAAAGAGGCTAAGAATTATTTGAAGAGAGATAAGTGAATATTGTCCTGTTTTCCTCAAACTCAACCGTTTATGTGAAAAAAATGATTAGCATAATAGCTCTTAATCTGATGTATTTATAGACAGAACATTTTATATGGTATTTTTTTAAAAATGATTATATCATTTATGTATTATTTATATCATAACATATTCCTTATAAAAAGTGAAAATAACATGATTTTCTACAGACACATTTGTCGAAATGAATAATGATTCACCACCCTTAGCATGGAACGTGTCAGTAATGTCTCGCTGACATATAAGCTCAGGTACGGATAATTTGTCATTATGTCTGAATGAAGTGTATATTAAAATTCAGAAATTATTTACCAAACAGTGAATTCGACGAGCCAAGAACGAAATTCAATATTTAGGGATAGCATTAATTTTCGTTTTTAGATTTGGGAATTTCAAGTCGTTCGTCGTTTATTCCCGCTGTTCGTGTTTCCTGATTATCTGTGATCAAAAGAACCGTCTGACTGAAGGTCTTGTACTCTACAATATATTCTACAATGCCGATGCATGGCTGTAGCAAAGAGGTACTTCTCTTCTTTTAAAGAACAGCAGCGAAGTCTTTTTCACCTTTGATTTTCATTGTGACCGGCTATCATTTTAAAGCATCTATTAAATTTTTACTCCTTTTGAGTACTTGCTCATTCGAGATATAAATCGTATGGTAATGTTTATCTTATCTTCTCCAGTATTCGGCTATGCTCAGACGACCCATACCTATGCCATCAGAAATGCAAGATCGTGGAACAGAAAGAACTCAATATTACAGAGACGTGGCATACAGCATTGCCATGATCACCTCTAGTAACGCCAAGACATCCAGAACACAAACAACACAGCTATAACTGAAATTCCCAATCCTTTCCCGAGCTATGAAAACTGGAAGACAGAAACTCCACTACCGCCATTCGTTGTCTACTGTCATTCATCTCCATCCATAACAGGACGGCAAGGATTCGAGAAGAAGAAGAAGAAAGAGGAGGAGGAGGAGGAGGAGGAGGAGGAGGAGGAGGAGGAGAGAGAGAGAGAGAGAGAGAGAGAGAGAGAGAGAGAGAGAGAGAGAGAGTCATAACAATGGATTTGAGAAAATCCGTCAAGACGATTAACCAAGAAAGAGAAAAATATACGACAAAATCATCAACTTCGAAAGTTAACTCACTACTAAGAAGAGAGAGAGAGAGAGAGAGAAGAGGAAAAAATATTACCTCTTTAACGGCGAGGTCGGGAAAATCCTAATTTTCTTTAAGATGATGGAACAGTCCATCGAAAACGGCTTCAAGAGGAGGCCAACTTTCATTACAAATGGAAGCAGGAGTCACAATAACTGAGAGAGAGAGAGAGAGAGAGAGAGAGAGAGAGAGAGAGAGAGAGAGAGAATTACGTTATCTATCATAAGGTACTTCAGTTCTCTTATGCAGGAAACATTTGTTATTCTTTCAAAAGTAAAGAAATGGAGGTCAACAGCATCTGCTCGCACTAACTTAAATCTATGCTTCTGAATGAATCATGGAATTCCTCTATTTTCCTGATGAAATCTGTGTGAAAAGAATCTTTTCATCTGGTTGTTTGGAAACTGCAAAAAGTTATTAAAATCGTATTTACTTCTGGAGGATCTCGCTACTTTCATTTAGTATATCGGACGGTCCCTTTTTAATAACTAGCCATATTTCATAGTTCCACTGACCCCTTTCTCCGGCTCCCAATCTTCCCCTCTCTGTCTCTCCAAACCACTATTTACATCCAATTCCTGTGGCATCACATCAATCCATCATCGTCCAACATTAAAAACTTTCTTCGAAAACAAATTTAATTTGTGGGTCTCTTGCAATCACTGATCTATTTTGCTGGAACCCACCACCCATGCACGAGTTGCTGCTAGACGCAATTTTCTCTTGAAATCAAATATCTCCAACTTTCCTGTTTTTCTTAAACCATGATCTCAACTCCGGCATTGTCATCATTCCATGTCTCTTCTCCTCCTCCTATTCCTCCTTAGTTATAATATTAATAAAGCAACAATAATTATTATCATTATTGTTGTTATTATCCTTACTGTTCTTTGTTTTCCTACTAATGGTAACCACAGATCAACACTCAAAGTATCCATTCTCTCTCTCTCTCTCTCTCTCTCTCTCTCTCTCTCTCTCTCTCTCTCTCTCTCTCTCTCTCTCAACACACACACACACACACACACAAAGGACGATTTATATCAAAATTGTTGACTCACCCTTTCTCTGCAGTGCTTGAATGAAAAAGGCAGATTTTGTGGAAATCTGCAAACAGGGAGTTTTATGAGACAGTTGTTTACAAAAAGACCAGTCGAGAACCATTTACATAATAATCCAATCTGTAATCCCTGCCCAATGCGGTCCACATTCTTTGGAAATACAGAAAGACCATTTCGGAAAAAAATTATCGTGTTCTTTAACAGTAATCGACAAAACCAATGATTAAACAGGAAGTCTGGGTGGGAAAATAATTTATATAAATAAGGAACCAAATAGAAACTACCAACACACGATCCATTCATTCTTTAAAGAAAATTATGCCCACCTTCTCTGAAAATGTTAGTAATTATATTATAAAACAGATGTATTTTTGAAAAAAATCCATAATGATGTCCATCATGGCTGGGTGATGTATGGAAGTAGAGCTCTGTACGGCACAGTGCTGCCTTCTTATCTAGAAATGCCATTATTATCATGATTATTAGTATTCCTGTAAAACATAATTCCAGTTAACACTTTCAACAAAATCTTTTTTATCTGTAAGCTAGACGCATGTATCTAATAGCTACTAATAATACCGTAGATATAAGTAGCATTAACGCCAATAGTACTAAAAAGAGGAGACCGCCTGAAATAATATCAAAAGGCCTCGAGGGACCTGTTGGTAGTTCATCTTAGATCCAACAGTCACGGCAACTAATATTGCTGGGTCAAGCTTCACAACCAAGGTGTTCAGCATAATGAAGTAAATAATATAGATAAGAATTTCAGCCACAAAAATATGGTTCTAATGGAACTTCTGAACATAAACTCGCTAATACTATGCGCTTTTTCTCCATAGGTGGGGTACCTCAAAAAGGTGTTATTCTTCTGGTTTCTCAGTAATTCTAATTCCATGAAATGTTTACACCATGGCTGCAAGTAAATACAGTCGACTTCCACAAGATGCGTATTTCACCGCTGAGGTCAACAGAAACAGTGGAGTTTTCAAGAAAGCGGCCAGAGTCGTTTCCTTTCCATGCGAATTTAACTTTATAAGTCGAGGTTGGAGTTAGCGTGTGTGTGTGTGTGTGTGTGTATACATGTGAGCGCGCACGCACCTGCATGTGTGTGTTCTGCAACAAATTTTTACTTCAAGTGAAGAAACCATATTACTACATCATCAGCAACCTTGTCCCTAACCTACACCTCTCTTCATTTACGTCCTTACTGTACCTTCTTCGATGTCCAAAATCGTCGTGGAGTCAAATTATGAAAAACAAGTCACTAAGTCCTTCCTGGATATTTTAAGCCACTGATTTTAGTTTACGAAACTGAAGAATGCTTTGAATATGGAACATAACTCAGGTATAAATGAAGACAGCACTCAATAAGGAGTGCGGAAGAACCAACTACTCTTGACTCATTAATACTACAAACATGGAGGCAGGAGAGATTTTGTAATGAAAGTGAATCCCTAAGATGAGGAAATGTTTCCCAGGCAAATCTGAAAAACTGATTTAATTTGTACTTGAGGGAGCTGAATAAGGGATGATAACTGCTGTCGAAGACAAGAACAAACAGTAATGCATAAAGATCAATCAGAATTTCAAAATATTTGACACATTTAACTGTGTAAAAATAATCTTAAAGTTTTAGAAAACGATTCTTGAATGATAAAGTCTGATTTGCCTTTTGACACTGTAACATTTTCCGAATTCGTTAAGGAAAGAAAAAGAGAAAGCGTGAAGAAGATGGAGCTTAGGTAAAAGGCTAATATCACTTCAATATAATATTAGGACATTCAAATTGCTATTCAGCTACTTTAATCCCAAAGGGAAACACGTATACACTTGAAAGCAAAGTGAAACTGAATCCATTTATTGATATAAAAGTACGTTCAACATTTTATCTTTCACTCTCATCTGTTTCCCATTAGCTATGATTAATGAGAAGTCGTGCATGAAAAAACTAAAACGGAGACTGATTACAGCAATCCAAACTGAGAAACAATAATATGAAAACTTTTTGCTCACTTTCTCCATATGTGGATCATGTGCATACATACATACATACACAATGTATATATTATATATATATATATATAATATATATATATATATATATAATATTATGTATATAATATACAGGGAGAAACGGAGAGAGAGAAAGGTGGACGTTTATTAGATATGTTTACACAAACATACCTATATGGTTATACTGATTCCATTTAATACCAGTTATATTGATATTCATTGCTCCGTAACCTTACTTTTGCCTATATGTAGGCTATCCCTAACTTCTTCCTGAAATTGCTTTCAAATTCTTCCACTAGTTTGCTGTTTCTCTTCACTATCCCTAATCAGCACTGCATCATCTGAAAACGTGAGCCACTCCACACTCCATATATACGGCCCTTTATCCAAAAAAAATAAACAGCCACAGTGACATACTACATTCTTGTCTCATTTAGATTTCCACGTGAAAACAGCAACTTTCCTACCTTAAAAATTTAGCAAACAATTCATCTGCATTACGAAATTTTTTTACTGCTGTCCATTACTCATCTTCTGCAATACAGTTCCACCTTCGATACACTCCATACCGCCCTTTTATCTAATCCATTATAGGCTTTTCGAAATCATGTACGCCACATACAGCGATTCCACTTATCGTCCAAAATCGCACATACATATCACTTTCATACTTCACACTTGATCGCCCATCAGTTCATCCATCATCTGTGCTGGTTTCTCAATCAAAATCAATATAGCCTCCTTCTTAACGGTCAATTCTGTCATCTTAGCGTTGTAAAAAGATTCTATATTATTCCTATTCTCACCCACTTCTTCAGAGTCTTTCCCTTATCCAGATACACCTTACACACACTGGTCAGCCATTCAATATAATTTCCACCACCATACTGCAGCTTCCCATCTATAATCCCATAAGCCCCAGGTGTGTTTACATTCTATTTTTCTTCTTCCACAGTCACTTCCACAAGCAGTCTCAAATTTGAAATCATCATTTCTCCTGACAGAGTATTCAATTTTACTACTATTCTATCTTCCACTTTCTTAACAAAGCTTCCAAATATATTCAGTTTTATACTTGGCTTCTACTTTCATCTCATCTTCCTCTTGACCACCTGATCCATCCACCTGTATCATTCTTTACACATCCCATTTTATCGTCCAACTCCTGTTTTCATTCCTGCTCCCCACCCAACTGAAACTACAAATGTTCCCTGCTGACTCTATGAATCCCATCATATTACATATTTAATATTATTCCTTAAATTATGTATCATTAACAGTATACAGTATTTCACTCATTTTCTCCTTATACGATCTCACTTCCTTTTATGAAACCAACTTGTCTGAATTACCCTTACAGATACATTTTAACCCTACCTCTTTAACCTGACTTTTCATGTCTTAACTTTCAATCAAATAACGACCAAGTGCATCTCCAGCCACTCCTATTCTCACCAATGCACTGATCATCTTTATTCTTCATCTACTAATCATTTCATTCTCTTTTTCTCATCATCTTCTCTTTGCAAAGTATACTTATAACTTTCTTTTGGATATCATATATTCCCAACAGTCAAACCTTTTTCCAAACACAATTCTACTGTTCCAATTCTCATTTAGTCCCACATAGAGTCACTTTTCTTTTTGCCTACCCCTTCATGCAAATTACCTAGCACAACCACCCTTTCATGTTTTCCAATCCCAGCAAGGTATTGACTCAGGTTCATACAAAAACGCTCTCTGTCAGTCAGATTCCTTTTTAAACCTTATCCATTTTCACAATTGTAGAACTAACACATCTGAACATCTTTGCCCACTCTCAGCGTCCCTTTGACACTAAGAGTACTACACATTTTCTAGCTCTACATTCTTTGCTACCCCAACCGCGATCACTCGATAAGTATTCATACTTGAATGCAGAGTCTCTCTCTCTCTCTCTCTTTATATATATATATATATATATATATATATATATATATATATATATATATATATGTATATATATATATATATATATATATATATATATATTATATATATATATAAGTCTATCACATTACCGTGATTCATATACATATATCGAACTACAAATGTCCTTTAATATCTATTTCGCTCTGCCTCGGAATTAATATATTTTCATAAATGTTTAACCGAAGGGGGAATTTATTAAGCGATAATAGAATTGGCGATCGACAGGCGCGAACCATCGACCTCTCAATTCCAGGACTGCCAGTCTTGGAATTGAGAGGTCGATGGTTCGCGCCTGTCGATCGCCAATTCTATTATCGCTTAATAAAATTCCCCCTCGGTTAAACATATATGAAAATATATTAATTCCGAGGTAGAGCAAATTAGATAGTTAAAGGACATTTGTAGTTCGATATATATATATATATATATATATATATATATATATATATATATATATATATAATAAAGAGAGAGAGAGAGAGAGAGAGAGAGAGAGAGAGTCTGCATTCAAGTATGAATATTTATCGACGTATACTTTAAATATCAATACAAAACACCCCGAATTTATTATAATTGAGGACAACTCTTACCAAAAAGAATTATATTCTGCACGATAAGTGGACCTACAAGAACTTGAATCGTACTTATGCCTTCTATTGGATGGTGTATAGGTAACTCCAGAATTATGTATGCTTTCTACCATCAAATAGGTTAAATGCACATTTTCGAACACTGGGCATGGTAGGTGAACTTACATAATTACCTTTTTTTAAGGTATTCCCTAGGCAAAACGTATATTCAGCACGATATATATATATATATATATATATATATATATATATATACATATATATAATATATATATATATATATATATATATATATATAAAAGGAGCCCATAAAACGCCAAAAATATAGTACTTACTATCTATATTTGGCGTTTATATGGCTCCATTTTTAAGATGGAATTCTTTTGTAACAGAACATTTTTACCAGTTTTATATATATATATATATATATATATATATATATATATATATATATATATATATATATATATAAGTATATGTGCAAGCGCGCTTGCGCTCGCAAGCTGATCTTTGAGAACTTCCACACATGTAATCATATTGAACAAAACTCAGATGCCAGGTGATCTCTAAAATGATATCGAGCTGATCAACTAATTACTCGTGAAATTGAAACCCTTCCGTCCATAAGGAGAGATATGTGCGCCATTAGTCACCCTCAGTAAACAAATTATTAATGTCGAATTCTCTCATCAATCTAGCATGGTGAGGCATTAATGGATTTTTCAGCCTTAGAGCTCTTCATGCGTTATCATAACTCTCACAAGCGAGAGAGAGAGAGAGAGAGAAAATCACTGCAGCCAGTCTGAGACAGAAAACTGAATAAACCATAAACATGTAAAAATGATATAATAAAAACTAAATCTAAAAGGACGAAAGCTGCACTCTGAATTATGAAAAAAGGATTAAAACTATTTTTTTCCTAAAATAATATATGAATCACAACGAAAGCTCTCAAAACTTTTGTCGCACCGCTACAGCTGTATAAATAATAGATAGGACCACGTATTATCTCACGTCTAAATATAAACGAAAGTCGGCTTCTATATTAAAAGGATTATGGTCTGTTAATGGGGGGAAATAAATTAAAATTTCAGTTCATGCTAATTAACTGCTGATCCTGTTTCCATTCAACGAGGCTACCACCAGATCAGGATCTAATCTCAATAACCTTGTTTACATTTTTTGGATCTTTCCTAGATAGTGAACGCCAAGAGTTTTTGCCTGGTATGCATCCACCTTTGTGGCGTGTTGAGCACAAACCCGTTGGGATCACCGTAATTACATAAACAAAAGATTGTAAATATCCTAGAGATGTTGACCCCAAGGAAATATTAGTCCTGAAAAACGACCCCGAAAACACTTGGGGGTCAGTCTCTAGGAAAGATTCCTGTTTTTTTCACAAAAACACAAACTCCACATCTGGTGTGCTTGCAGTGCAGCAAAATATGATTTAGTATTATTTTAATAATGCTACATGGATTCTGCATAAAATTAGAGTACCTAATACTGGTTAAATCATGGGGGGCATTAACTTGGTAAGGCATTCGTGGAAACTTTCATAAAAAATAGCCAAGGCATTGCACATGTTACATTATTTGATGCTACAAAAATTAAAAAGTAACTCTGACCTCACATACATCTCAATGATAAAATCACCCTGAAAGTTTAAGTGAAAATTTTATAACATACTTATATACTTGCGAGATATAAGAACATGCATATATGACGCGCATTTGGGGAAATTTAGGCAGTCATCAGGGCAATGTCAGCTCACAGTACAAATCTAAAGTCGAATTTAAATTTGATCAGGTCCATGAAAATAATATCAAAAGATCCTTAATGGAATTTCTTTAGATAACGTCAAATGTATTCACACATCCACTTTTCAGTGGCCACACATAAAATGTGTTTCTGCAAAAATTTGGTAATTTGGTGTATGTATGTATATATATATATATATATATATATATATATATATATATATATATATATATATACATATATATATATATATATATCTGTGTGTGTGTATATATATACATACATATATGTGTATATATATATATATATATATATATATATATATATATATATATATGCACCAGGTGTTTCGAAATTAGAGGCCCCCCTTCCACACAACAAATGGAAAGTTATGAAGTTTTTTGCTATAGCCTATCTCCAAGTACATTATCTTAAGTTTCTATTAAGCTATTTTTCATTTTACATTTCTTGTATTTTCAGACTGAGTGACGGAGTTAGATACACTTATGGCTAACAACTAGGAGGAAATCAGATGGATTGACCGAATCCAGGCTATAACCTTCAGAGAGGCCAGGGATGCTGGCGCATCCTTCATTTCACGTTCCTGGATAGCTAAACACATTAAAAGAGATGAATCCATATGACTGTCATCGCAAAATGAGTGAGAAGCTTGGAAGGCCTGAAGTCCTTTCTCAGGAGTCAAAAGACATCATAGCTGAGGCAGTGGGTAGACCAAGAAAGTCTTTACCTAAATATTGGGGTTTGAACTAGAAACAAAAAAGGGATAGAAGAGAAGTTATAGTGCTGTATATTGTGAGTTGAAAAAATCTGGTATCAAGCCATTTCATGTTATCAGCAAGCCCAACATCACTCAGCAACAGAGAGAAGACCGTGCATGGTTTTGTGGTTTGTTTCTTAAAGATTGGGATGAAGCTGACTTTCTCCATGTTGCCGAATCAGATGAATTCTTCATTTACACAGTCAGCAAGCCAAATCATAAAAATGACATCATTTTGGCTGCAAAGTTGGATGATATCAGCAACGACGTGCACTATCTCCATGAATCTTTGGAAATTTTTCTCTGTTTCACAGCCAAACGGTTAATGTGGATCATCAAAGAAAAAGGACAGTCATGGAATGGTGAATACTTCAGAGAAACTGTGCTTACTGGTGGAGTATTTCCTTTCCTCAAAGATCCTGAAAATGTGTTATCTGTTGAAGAAGTCACAATTTTGCATGATAAGGCACCATGTTTCAAGGCTCTTCAGACACAGGAGCTGCTTCGAAAAAGTGGTATTGATTTCTTCTCGTCAAGTGAATTTCCAGGTAGCTCCCCTGACCTTAATGTGTGTGAAAACATTGGTAGTATCTTAAAGGATCGTGTTGAAGCACGCACAGTGAACTATGATGGTATACCAAGCCTCGACGACCTGCGAAGATAGGTGGCCGAAGTGCTCAGGGAAATGGAGTTGGAGTCTCAGCTTTTTTGCGATTTGCTGAAATCATACCCCTCAAGAATGCAGGCTATGGTACAGGCAGATGGAGGCCACACAAAATATTAAAGACTCAGAAAGAAACTTAAATAAATACATGTTCTGAGTTACTTTTGTTTTAGTCCATATCAATTTTAGTTTATGCTGTAGAGGGGGCCTTTAATTTCAAAACACACTGTATATATATATATATATATATATATATATATATATATATATATATATATATATATATATATATATATATATATGTGTGTGTGTGTGTGTGTGTGTGTGTGTGTGTGTGTGTGTGTAGAATCTACTGGTCAGTTTTTATCAGATACATATGTAATTGTAATAGCCACAATGCCCTCTTAACTTCTCCATTCTTTTATGTTTTTGGATACCTTCTTGTGACTACAAAGTTCTCGAGATCCAACTTCAAAGAATTATGAAAGAATTCATGTCTGGTAGCGGGAAACGAACACGCAATACCATAATCACTACAAGATCACCTTCTCGTGGTCAGGTCGGCAAGGTGACCTCGTGATTATGGTATCGTGGATTCGTTTCCCGCTACCAGACATCATGATTTCTTTCACATTTCTTTGAGGTTGGATCTAGAGGCTTTGTAGTGACAGGCGTATCCAAAGAAGAGCAAAGAATTTGAGAAGTTAAGAGAGAGGGCATTGTGGCTATTATATTTACATTTACATACAAACATACATACATACATATATATATATATATGTGTGTATATATATAGTGGGATTATATATATATATATATATATATATATATATATGTGTGTGTATATATATATATATATATATATATATACATAATGTATATTTAAATGTACCAAAAAAATCTGAATACCGAATTGGCCATATAAATTCCACAAAGGAAAAACAAGAGCGTTATATTCGGGTAGAATCTCACTATCCGAAATAGAACGAACTTCCGTTTCCAATTGCTTTATTTACATGGGTATTTTTGTATTCACTGTAGCCCTTGTTTTAAGGTTTCCAACATCATACCATCATACACACACACACATATATAGCATATATACGTATGTGTGTGTGTGTGTGCAACGTTCGTATCAGGAGAGCTACTGAAACATCGGGTGATTCCGAATATTAATTAGTCAAAAGTCATTTACCTCTGTCACGTTCACCACGTAAGTGATGAATCAAGGATGACCGTGTGTGCTGAAAACTCTCACGACATCAGCCGTTTCATATACTTACTTTTAGGCTCCTAGGCCGGGTTTCAACAGCTCTCCTGCTACGCCCTCTGTCCCATTCACCCCTGTTTTACCTAACCCTCGAACTTTCTTCTTACTCCTCAAAATGCTTCATGACATCCTCTAGGCAGTCTTTCTGGTTGTTCGACATTTTTCCTTTTTTTTTTTTTTTTTTTTTTTGTCACATCACCACAAATAATTTCCACTTTACAGACACTATGATGCTTCATACTCTTCAGTGACAAATCGCCAAATCTGCATTCCAATCTACCTTTTCACAAGCGCTAATCTTCCCGCTTATTCACTCTTACACCACATATACTACAATGAAAATTAAATGCAGGAACGTACACTATCGCTTCCTACTCTCTTGAGGTGTGCTGGTGTGTGTGGGTAAGAGAGAGAGAGAGAGAGAGAGAGCTTACCTTACAGACCTTACATCTTGTTCGGGTTGCCCCAGGTCCCTCAGTGTGAGGCACCTCTAATGTCTACCAGAGAGTTGCTAGTACATCTTCCGGTATATTTTGCATCTTCCAATATTGGATGGTCTGGGATGCAGCTTAGATATTTGTCGAACTTATTCTTAAACACATCTACGCTCACTCCTGATATTCCTCGATGAGCTGGCAACGCATTGAATAGACGCTGCATTATCGATGCTGGTGCGTGGTGTATTAATGTCCTGTGTGTTTTCCTTATTTTTCCTGGTATAGTTTTGGGCACTATTAATCTACCTCTGCTTACTCTTTCTGATGTTTTCGGCTATTCCTTCTATCTGTTTCCATGCCTGAATTATTATGTAGGCATGTCTTCTCCTTTCTAGACTATATAATTTTAAGGTTTGTAGTCTTTCCCAGTAGTCAAGATCCTTAACTTCTTCTATTCTAGCTGTAAAGGACCTTTGTACACTCTCTATTTGTGCAATATCCTTTTGATAGTGAAGGTACCATATCATATTGCAATATTCAAGTGGACTACGAACATATGTTTTATAAAGCATAATCATGTGTTCAGCTTTTCTTGTTTTGAAGTGCCGTAACAACATACCCATTTTTGCTTTACATTTTGCCAGTAGAATTGCTATTTGATCATTGCATAACATGTTCCTATTCATCATCACACCGAGAATAACGTACCATTATTCCAAAACAGTTTTTGATGCAAAACAGTCAGAAGCCCTGCAATACTTCTGAGTTTCCTGAAGTGAGCAACGAACCTCTTCATTCTCCACCTTCCAGCAAATATCCCCCATTACGAATACGTAACCTTTGGCTCTTTGAGCAGAGTTCTTGGGAAGAAAACCACATGATGGCAACTCCCTGACTACCGTGAAACGTACTTACAGAGCTGTTTTTTCATACAGTGGTGTATATGATTACGTGGGTAAACGGGTTTACACAAACATTGAGAATGTTATTTTTTCATCGTCTATTCGTTTCTACTAACGGGAGTGTCTCCGTCAAAAGACGCTCCAATTTTTTTTCTTTTTTAATAATTTATGCAGCACGTTCTAGGTTTCTCTCTCCTTGTTCCTAATACTTCCAAACTGCACGCTCTTTTTAGCAAACTATCCCCTCCCAGGTTTTCCACATGACTCACTTCCCCCATCCCACCATCGTTCGAAATATTTATTCCCATAATAACTATATGGATCGACTGCTTCCATTCTTCTATCGACCATATTAAGATACACTGGCCGACCTTCATGTTCCTATTTACAGCCAGAAGCCTTTTCTTGCTCACATTTACATTCAACTTCCATTTCTTGGAAACTTAAAAATTCGTTCACTATACTCTCAAGTTTCTCTTCACTGTTCCCAGTCACTAGATCATCATCTAACAAAAATCAGCGACTACACACTCCTTTCAAGATCCACAACTAGACGTCTAAATCTAATATCCTTTCTCAGGCTTCTTACATCAGTCCATTCATAACCTACAAACGTCTATCTTGAAAACATTTTTTTTTTTTTTTTATCGTACCCAGCAATTTACCCTCTATGCTATACATCGTTAACATCCTTCACACTGTCTCAATTCTATCATAAATTTAACCTAGAGAGAGAGAGAGAGAGAGAGAGAGAGAGAGAGAGAGAGAGAGAGAGAGAGAGAGATAATATAAAAATATAATTCCGATGATAAACAATCGTTTTAAAGGCATAAACAGCGATGCAAAACGAACTATCAAAGCTTTCAGGGATCAAATGTTCACTTTTTATCAACACAGGTTTAAACCCCAAAATCAGAACCTCTACTGGGAAGTAAATATAGTCTGACACAACTAAATCAGGCTTCATTTTCCCGCAGTGACTCCGATGTAACCATGAATTCTAGGGTCAACCAATATTGTTTTCTTTCGCTTCTTTCTGTTATCTAAGAACGTATCGGTACACGGGATGCACAGCTACTACTGCAACCCCTGTCTTTTTTCAAACCTATATTTTCATCCTCGTTTAAAATGACTAAAAATTGAAATAAAAACAATTAGAGAAACTACTGTCACCATTTTCCCGTTGCAACGTAAAATTATATTATGTACAAGGTGATATTAGTAGGTCCGACAATTTTTATCGCCCAAGACAGAGAGGAAGTCAGACACGTTAATCTCTCGAATCCTCCATAAGAAATGTGTTCTTTCTCACTAGTCCTCGTTTCGGTGGTCTAAGACACTCATTAGTGGAATCAGGTGCAAGAGGATTCTGATACGTACGAAATCTCTTAACGTCATTTCCTTCATGAGAGTCTTTACACAATTCGATTTATTCTTTGTACAATATGGAAGGGAAAGCCAACATCATCTAGGTCATCTATCTATGTTATGGAAGAAAATTCAACATTCTTTCACAATTGAAATGCAGGAAGTTTCATAAGTAACACAGGCAGAAGCAGCAGTAACCAGCAAACCAATCATTAAATCAAAGAGAAACTGACAGAATGAATCCCCTCGGGTGCAGCCACGCCCATTCTACTGGAACCTCACTGATTACCTGTTAAAGCTAGAATTGAATATGAAATGTGTCGCCCATCCCAATGGAATATATGAAATCAAATTATGCAAAAGACTTTGGACAGAAATGAAACATCAAAGGCACAACTACACGAACAAACATGGACAATTAAATATTACCAGAGTCATGATCCAACAATACTGGAAAATGGAACCGCAAAATGGACCTCATGAGGGCTGAAAGGAATGCTTCATGATGATAATGATGATGGTGTCTGATGCACAAACAAACAGAGAAGCTTAGGGCATCGTTGAGATATAGTATACCGTGTACAGATCATATAAATTAGGATGATGGATAAATGTAAAAGACATGTATTCATTTTTACACATCGTTCTGTGTATTTTTGACATTTGAAAACTGAAGGTCAAACGCTCTTCCATCATCGTGAACCGCGGAGGATATCAAGTTATGCAGCCACATATTCCGGTTCGAACTTAATGGACCAGAGGAAGCAAGAGACATCACACGTTCGCGAGAGCCATTAGGGAAGCTGAGCTCAGAGAGAAAGGAATATTTACAGAAAGAACAGCAATATAAATTACGAGGACAAGTACGACAAATGCAGAATAATTAACATGAAAGAAGGGTTATACTGCATTATGAAAGTTTCACTGCTTTTAAAGTAAAGCGGTAAGCGACCTTAGATGCTGTGAGGTATATTTGCATTACACTTCAAAGGCAAATAGTTTATAATACGATTGTTTATTCCAGGAGGAAACTGACACTCGGGAGAGTGCCTTTGGCTCATTTTTACTCTAAAATGATACATTACTTTGGAGATGTTTCAAAAAACCGACATACTTGCTGTGTTTGCAAGTTAGAAGCAGCTTTCTGGCATACACCAACCCCTCCCTGAGTCAAGTACTATTTCTTATTAAAATTATGTATATCATATTATATATATATATATATATATATATATATATGTAGTTATGTAGATGTGTGTGTGGTTGTGTGTTGATGTGGTGTGTTGTTTATTATGTGTGTGTATCTATCTATCTATCATGATCTATGATCTATCTATAGCTATATATATATATATATATATATATATATATATATATATAAATATATATATGTTATATATATACCCTATATCCATACTCTCTCTCTCTCTCTCTCTTCTCTCATCTCTCTTCCTTTCTCTCTCTCTCTCTTCTCCTCCTCTTCTCTCTCTAGTATATATATATACCTATATATATATATATATATATATATAGATATATATATATATATCATATATGAGTGAGAACTGTTATTGTTTAAGATTAAGCCAGCACAATGCCAGCACGGGCTCTTGCTCCTAGAGCAACCCGTAATGATAGCACAGTGGTAGGTCAATACTTATAGGAGGGGTAGGCGTGGTCAACTCATCCGATTTATAATAGGCTGCCTACGGGAATTTGTCCTCGGGCGAAGCTTTCTCGTCGGAGACATAGGTAGAGGTTGCTCTTCGGTGCGAGCGCTAGGATGGGTCATGTGGATTCTGCTCCTCTGCTGCTGAATTTTGATTGGTCTGCACTTCTTGTAGGACGCTCGGGGAGGACGTCCTGGCGGCCGTGGGAAGGAGGGTTTCTTGCGCGGAGTTGAGCTAGGGCTTCTCCTTACCAATATGTAGGGCTCCCAGGAGGCGCAGGCGGCGGCGGTCAGGGGCTTGATCAATAACTTCAAAATCTTGGATGATGGCTTTTTGCGAGATCCTCTTGTTAGAAGCAGCCCTAGCATGGTTGAAAATTGCCCCTTCCTGGGCATGACAGGAAATCCTCTTGATAAGCGCATCGTGATCATGCCGATGTGGGTGCCGAGGCATCCTCGGATGGGGCACGAATACCGGTATACCATATTGGTCTTCTTCAGGGGGTACTGTTGTGCTGGGGCTAGATTATTCTTCATTATCAGGCTGCTTGTTTTTCTACTCTTCTACTCTTCTAGTAAATAATCAGGTGGAACTTTTGGTCAGGATCGGTGGGGGGCCGTTTTCTTCAATGAGTTTCTTAAGGGCTTGCTCCTCTTCCTTATACTTCCTGAGGAAGTGCCCTAATTATTATTATTATTATTATTATTATTATTATTATTATTATTATTATTATTATTATTATTATTATTATTATTATTATTATTTTATGTATAAAGGAGCTTCATTATAGATCTCGACTCACAGGTGTTGTACCAAGCATTCACACAATTCTTATTTAATTCATAACCATATAATCCATAAGGGGATATATTTTGTTGCAGTGGAAGAAAGTGAAAGGGTTAACTTTGGAATTACAATTCACAACAAAGAAAAGCAAAAAGAAAGCAGACAGAGAAGTGAAAGCTAGACAAAAAAAGTGAAAGCTAGTCAAAAAGGTCGAAAGCTAGTCAAAAAAAAAAGTTGAAATCTAGAGGCACCTGACCATAGCAACATCCCCTAAAGGCCGTCAAAATCCAATAAAAAAAAGTCAGTGTTTTATTCCGGTATGACCAGCTTGGATGTAATTAAATGCCCATCTCTTTCACGGGATGACGACAAAATACGGAGAGTAGTTCTTTATCGAGTTTCCATGCAGCACGAGTTTTATTCAGAATATACGCAAAAGGGAAATGTAATATGACGATTAAATTATATATTATGTTCATTGCGTAATAAAAAAAATTTTCTTTATTGGTAATTGGACGGGAACATTTAACGTTAAAAGAGCAGTATAATCGTGGAAAGAGACGGAAATGGCAATTATACAAAACAATTTAATATATGGAGTATAACCTGCACAAAGTACAGTAGGAACCCCTGGCCTTCACATATATAAGTCATTAGCAAATTACCGGTCGGTGAGATAATGACGTAAAAATGAGACATTTGTACATTAAACATCAGAAAGCAAAAGAGAGAAGGAAGGAAGGAAGGAAGCTCTGCCTACTGCTCCCCACAACCATCCCATGTCAACTCCTACCATTTGCTGAAGACAATTCAAAGGCTCAGGCGCGATAGCTGCCCGAGGGCAATTAAACAGACTAAAGTGAATTTCCAGGACCATTCCTGAAAGCCCAGCCCACCCCCCTCCCTCATAACCCCCCCCTCACCCACCCCCTTAACAACCCGGCACCGAAAAGAGAGAGCTTCTGGCTACCAGGAGGCCAAACAGCACTCAAAGACAATATGCTCCAACACAAACGGCAACAGCAATTACCCACCAAGTCTATTAACCCTTCCGTGATTTGTGTTAACGTTGTGAGGAGCTGAGATGGTTACGAGTTTGGGAGTGGATTCCATCGCGGCCTTCCAATGTCGCTACTGTGAGTTAAATCACGCTGTAAAACTTGCAACGTCATAAATTGGCAGATAGATTAACGATTACTCAAACCTGGACAAAGCTTTTCAACGGGACGATCATTCTCCAATGAGAGCTGGCCTCCGAAATTTCTCCTTGTTCTTCGTAGATATTTTTTTGAGGTTATATCTTTGCGTATATAAATCAATAACAAGATGAACAAATAAAACACAATAGAATGAAAAGAAGGCGGTAGGTCAAATACAAACCTGTTCCGCTAACTATCAAGCACCAGTTTTTTTCCAATTTATTTTTTTTCCTTTTCTATGAATACTCTCGAAAGCGACTAATACCCGCTACAATATATTGTTCAATAGACTCTACTTCTCGAAGAAATTCCTGATCTTCGTTTATCATCCACAAATTCAAATTCATCGTTAACGCGTGAATATATTAGTTATCGTCGTAACAGACAAGTGAAAATAGAAAGAAAAGAAAACAAACAAACAAGGTTAAAGGTAACCTCTAAAATTCGTTGACCGAGGTTAAATAAAAGGGCCTAACATTGTGAGGTAAATGTTATTTACCATGACACGACAAAGAACCCAGAACAATCGCCTATCAGGCCCCAGATGCAAAACAGCCTGACATCAAACTTAATCATCGAGTCATTACTACAGAAAAACAAAGCCAGTTAATGTAAACATCTCATCAAGATGCTTCCTTTGATTTAAAAAATGTCCAAAGGGATTGGTTTTTGGAATCAAAGTAAACGTAGCTTACGCAAGTCATTAAAAACGAATGTTATAGTAATTAGCGAATGTTTCATCCCCTTTGATCCTGTGTATGTTTTTTTTTTCTTGTTTTTTTAACCCTTCACTCTGCACTGTGGACAGTTCAAGGTACAGATTTGGATCGTCCTGGTCTTATGGATGCGGGACGTGAATTATTCAAGGACTCCGAGTTCACCTGACACAAATATCAAGAAGCGTTTCTTATTTACTAAGGCTCTTGTCAAATCTTGTCATATCCTAAGGACTGAGAAACACTCCCGTATTCCTTACGCTACTGACATAATCGTTATGACAGATGTTGAAATAGTAACGAGAGATCCTGAACCAATTCCGTAAAGGAAAGGAACAGAAAGAAGGTACTTCAGCAATACAGAGTAAAGTACATTATACCCAATAACAGGTTAACATTAAACAGACGCGGACCTCCAAAGCCATTTTATAATGTGGAAAGCTGAGCCCCTACATTTATACCATTGAAATGGTTCGTCAACGAGTCTTGGACCTCTTCTGTTCTATAAAGACTTGTTCTTTTTATGTTTTCGATCTCGATGCATTGGAATCCACAGTACTAATTGCGCATTTCTTGTGGACCCGTCCACATTCCACACCGGGACTCTAATATCCTTTAATTTAAATAGTATTTAAAATATTTCAACTCATGTGCATTGTCAAAGAGAAAAAAAAACGTGGGGCAGAGGGGTCATCTGCAACAGCTGAAACGTAATCATGGACCAGAGGTATGTCCGGCTCCCATTTGTGATATTTCAGCTCTTATGATACAAATGATTAACTTCTTCACATTTACTCTAGTTTATCCTCTCGCTGATTCCCTCGGTTTATAGAAAGGGGAAATAAAGTATTTTTACATAGATCGACGTTTAAAATATAAAGCCTGTGATTACAAGAAAGGAATCCAAGAAACACTGATAAAGATTCGATAGATCTATGATAGATTTGCTTAATTAACAACACATATATAAAGTATCTCTCTTCCCTTCCCAGTCGCCACCCTCTCTCTCTCTCTCTCTCTCTCTCTCTCTCTCTCTCTCTCTCTCTCTCTCTCTCTCTCCTATGAGACAAAATCGAAAGAATGTGCGATAAGAAGGCTCCACCAGCATCTTCCTTTGACAAATATTAAAAGAATGTCTCCCAACTGCCGAGGCTTCTTCCACACTATGCGATTAAATAACATCACAACCTCAGAAATAAAACAGGAAAAAATATAGTGGTGTAAAGACGATGCTGAAAGATTAGACAAAACTTTTCCTAGTCACGCGCTTATCCAGCAGGAATGATGAAACATGGGTAAGAAGCTTTTCTTAATTAAAACTCTTCCAGGTTTAGGTAAAGAAGGCTAACTATAAACTAACTATAAGCCAGCCATCTTTTCCAAACATACACAAGATATAAAAATCTGTGTTAACATATCAAACTCTGTGTTAACATATCAAACTCTGTGTTAACATAATTATTTCCTTTCCAAATCGTCATTCTTTTTAGCTATATATCCGTCATCCTCTCTCGACAGCTTTTACAATACTTGGACAGCTTTAATCTGTAGCTACTTTAACGAGTTATTCCTTTACCAACTTATCATAATCTTACAGGCTTTATGATTTTTTATCGAGAGTTCTTACACCCGGCTGTTATGGCCGGGTCTAATATTACTATATTACTGCACAACCCTTCATCTATTTAAATAAAATATAATAAATCCATACTTAGGATTAGATACAACGAGAAGAAAAAGGCTGCATTATCGTTTCATTTGAATTTTTCAGTTAGAATGAGTAATCATGATTCAAACGTTTTCTTGCCGTTTGTACCAATGTATTGCACCTTCGCCTGAACTTCTAAAGTTCAAGCGAAGTTGTAATGCTTTACTGCCCCGATATTATTCTCCTTGCGTTTTAACTTATTTTTATCTATTTATTAATTTATTAAAGTATTTCTTTCCTTTCTAATAAGTGGGGTCTCTTCTTACTGCATTTTCCTTTACCTTGTCTTACTTCTTCCTAATGAACACCATATTCTTTGGAAACTTCAATTTCAAATTCAATTGCCCCTGTGGGCTTGTTCCACATGAATATGTTTCATCTTCTGAATAATAATAATAATAATAATAATAATAATAATAATAATAATAATAATAATAATAATAATAATAATAATAATAATGTATGGACTTTCCTTTGACTGACTGTCGCTTTCTCTCTCACGTATTTGAGATTTTTTTTCCTAATATTTATTTACGACTCACTACCTCAACGTATTCCAGCGTTAATTACCACTTGTTATTAATGGATTAATTAGTGTAAATTACCCCATGCCAATTCCTAGCTACCAGCAAGTTGTCATATGTATGTATGTATGTATGTATGTATGTATGTAAGTAAGTTTATATATATATATATATATATATATATATATATATATATATTATATATATATATATATATATAAAGGATGGAAGGTGGCAATCAACAACCAAAATATATTCTCGAACTAATTTGAATTTACGAAGAAATTTCATTCATATACTTTATTTCTCGGAGAATTATTTCCCTTCCAGTCTGTTTTACAAACAGCTAAATAAATTTCTAAATAAAAAAAGTCAGGCGGGAAATGAGGTCTCCGGCAGTCCCAAAAATGCCATTTTGTTCGAGTCTTCCATTTATTCATGATTTGTCCTTTATTACCGGAATTAATTCATTAATACGGCAGCATTGTCCTGCTATAAGAAGTCACCTCATTCCCACTAATCCTCTTACCATAGGTTCTCTTTTTATGTATAAAAATAGATTAAACCCTTTGATGACATCGAAATGCTGTGTATTATTTTCTTGCCCCCGATTTGGTCAAGGGAAATATGTCGGTGGCTCTTGTACGTTACTTAAAGTCTGCATCGATTGTCACATAGGCGTTAGCTGTCGTACTGGGGGGTCCAGCTGTCGAATCCATAGTTTTCCAGTATAAGACAGCATGCTTAAAAATGCAAAATAAATATTGAATACGATCAATTTAAAATTTTGTCGATGGCTCGTTCACCTCAGCAGCTGGCAATGCTCGAGTCACTTTGTATAAAACAGGAAGTTTCGAAGTGAAACAACCAAACTGCCTCCATTCCTCTTTTCTTGGCATGAGTTTACCCTGGACTTGTAACGTTTCTCCTTGTCACTCATACTATTTCTTTCCGCTTGGATGGTAGTATCTTTCTCCAGGCATTTTAAACTGAATGTTTTGTATTTGTTTTTAACATACTATTTTACAATCCGAGTCTTTTATGATGTTTTAATGTATCTGTATATATTTTTACAGCTTTGATAATGAGGCTAGGCCTTGAAACCTTAGCAATAAACCATGCAAATGCCTGAGATGTCTTCCTCAAATTCCTTATGGCTATATGCATATATATATATAAATAATATTTATATATATATAATATATTATATATAATTAGCTATAATAGATATATATATATATAATATATATATATATTATATATATATATATCTATATATATTATATATAGATATATTATATATATATATATATATATATATATTTATATATCTCATCCTATATATATATATACATATATAGATATATATATATATATTATTAGATATGATATTTACATACATCAATAAGTAAAGGTAATGCCATGGAGGAAAGTTAAAATACGAGAACTGCCGAGATCTTTCGCTCTTTACTATAAGCAAGACTGATCAGAATAATGAAAACCGCAGTACAGATAAGCATATACAACGGACAATACAGGATTAACAAAAGGTCCAATTCACTTTAAAGAAACGAAAAACGCCTGTACTGTGTTTTTCATTGTTCTGATCAGTCTTCCCTATATTAAAGGGTCGTTAAGACCGAAAGATCTCGGCAGTTCTCTTTTTTTTCATTTTTCTCCGTGGCATTACCTGTAATTATACATAGCATCACGTTTTATATAGTTCATGTTCAAGTTATTCATATACATATAAATATATATATATATATATATATATATATATATATAGATATAATATATATATATCATATGAATTCTTACAAATAGAATGACTAACCAAGAGACTTAATGGGTGCATGGTAAGTATTTGGTGTGATTCGAATTTTAAACACACGTAATATTAAACAGTAAGCAAAAAACATTTTAAGTAAAATAAATGATACTTTACTCCTTCTCCTTTCCATATGCTAATGCAATTTCCAGTCGGCCATCCTTCGTGATTTCCATTTTCTCATTTTATAAATTCGAAAATTATTCTTACACACAAAAATAAGATCAAAATAAACTTATTTTCCCACTTTTAACGACCCCGAAGAGAGCAGACAAAGATATCGACTCTCTCTCTCTTTCTCTCAACCATTTAGATAAAGAGGGCAATGAATTCAATGTAAATAAAGAGAGGATGACTTTTTTTTTATTTCATATCACTCCGTTCCTTAAATATAAATTTCCTAATTTTCCTATTCCCCATGGTTTCTAATATCAATACAAATTGAATATAAATCATCATCTAGTAAAAATATCAGTTAAATCGACAAAAACATTGAGTGGCTTTTCATCAGTGCACTATTTCAAAATAGAAAGTGTTTAAGGTTACCTGAGGCGAAAGGCTTTTGCTGAAAAAAAATAAAATAAAATTAAAAAATGGGACTTCTTTCACTGAGCCATAATGACGCTGAGGAGGAATTAAGGTCACATAATGACAGCTATAAGAAATGGATAAAACTATAGCTTATAATTTCTTATATAGTTTCATAATATGGACACAATATTTGAGAAAATTAGTTTACTACACTATATATATCTATAAATACATATATATCATATATATATATATATATATATAATATATATATATATATCTATATATATATATATATATATATATATATATATATATATATATATATCTATATCTATGTATATATTTTGTGTGTGAGTGTGTGTGTGTATAAATTGATAGGAGTTTGACGGCTTTTTATCTTTCGTTTTATTCTGATAGGAGTTTGGCAGCTTTTATCGGTTTATTCTTATAGGAGTTTGGCAGTTTTTTCTTTCGTTTTATTCTTTCAAGTTTAGCGGATATTCTTTTTCATTTGAACAAGCAGATGGAAGAGTAAGGACTAGATCATTTAGAACACTATAAATTTATTTCAAAGCAGGCTGTTGGTTGCACGTTTCTGATCGATACAGTATTTTTTATCTTTTTTTATTATATTTATTTATTTTTTTATTTTGCATTTTTACCATGCAAGGTGCTTACTGAAGATAAGAAGACTTTCCGTCAAAAAAAAAAAAAAAAAAAAAAAAAAAAATATATATATATATATATATATATATATATATATGGATATATATTATATAATATATATATATATATATATAATGGAATGATGATGGCGACTTTGGAGGGTAGAATATTGATTATCCCAGATGATGCAATACTGATTCGGGGAAGAGAAGAAAAGCTGCAGAAACTACTGAAAAAGTTTCAAAGTGTTGGCAAGATAAGAAAACAGAATAAATCCGAGCAAGATGGAAGTTTTGAGGGTAAGTGGATATCATGAATGTTGAAAACTAGAACTGGATTTAAACGTGCAGGTAGATGGGAATAGATGTAAAGGAAGATGTAGGATTTGAGAAAAGGTGAGCCAGAGAATATGTGAATATATATAAGGAAGGTAACAGCTTGTGTGTAAAACACTGGAAAGATATTTGTAGTGTTTATACAAACCAAAGTGTTAATAAAACGTAAGGAAAAAAGAAATCCACGGGAAAAGACAAAGCTCTGTTATAAAAAAGGAAAAAGAAATCCACAGGAAAAGACAAAGCTCCGTAAAAAAAAAAAAAAAAAACTAAAAAAAAAAAAAAAAAAAAAAATCGACGGAAATAGAGAGGATGAGATCTTTGTAATCTACTACAAAATTTGATACGGAAAACTTCATCGTCATCTTTATCGTCATCATCGCCTCCAATGCATCGACACGTAAAGGGCTAACTCAGTAATTATCAGGTTTATAATTTCTCAAATGATATTATTGACATATTGTGGTATTCCACAATTGATGATTTTACTGCAACTATAATTCAGTATTAAATGTTACACTATTGAATTTTGTGTGTCCATTAACCGGTATTCTCTTTCTTCGCTGTATCATGAAAACAGACATTCATCCATTTTGCATGCGGACTTTTCTTAGCCTGCATTTTAGAAAGTCTCAACGTCATATTAACACAATCGAGGAGAGATGACTTTAAAAAAAGGCTACGGTTTTTTTTTCTTTTTTTTTAAATCCTTAAGCATCACAATTCTTCTTACATTAAGAACGGTTCTCTCATAGGTACACTGAACTAATTGGCAGAATTATCGTAGTTCATCATATTAAAAAATAAAAGCTTTATTTTATAGAAAAATACGTTCCTAAGAGAGAGAGAGAGAGACTTTTACATAAAAATACGCTTCTAAGAGAGAGAGAGAGAGAGAGAGAGAGAGAGAGAGAGAGAGAGAGAGAGAGAGAGAGATTCGCTTTTATAGAAAAGTACGTTCCATAGGAGAGGAGAGAGAGAGAGAAGATGAGGAGAGAGAGAGAGAGAGAGGAGAGACTTTTACACAAAAAATACGCTTCTGGAAGGAGAGAGAGAGAGACCGTTATATAGAAATACGCTCCTAGGAGAGGAGAGAGAGAGAGAGAGAGAGAGAGAGAGAGAGAGATGAGACTTTTACATAAAATACGCTTCTAAGACCAGAGAGAGAGAGAGAGAGAGAGAGAGATGAGAGAGAGAGAGAGGAGCTTTATAGAAAAAGTACTTTCCTAGGAGAGAGAGAGAGAGAGGAGAGAGTGAGGAGCGAGATGAGAGAGAGAGAGAGAGAGACTTTTACACAAAAATACGCTTCTAGGAAGGAGAGAGAGAGAGACTGTTATATAGAAATACGCTCCTAGGAGAGAGAGAGAGAGAGAGAGAGAGAGAGAGAGAGAGAGAGAGAGACCTTATATCATACAGCACAATCGACTTTGCACTAGAGAAGGCTATACAATTGAGTCCAGACGTTCCCACACAAAGGAGTGAGGTTGCGGGGGGTTGGGTGGGGTGGGGGGGGTGGGGGAGCTGTTTGACTATAAAGACAAATGCAGTTGGCCTTGGTTTAGAGTTACATTTTCACTACAGCAGAGAAAACCATTAATATGAATCTAACTGGAAATGATATGGGAGAAGGCAAGCGAGGACTTGAATTTTATTAAAAGAATACAACGTACATCTTTTTTCATATACAATAACTTTGCCAGTGGCAAAGTTAATTTTATTATTTTGTCATATATATATACTATATATATCTATCTAATATATATATATATATAGATATATATATATATATATATATATATATATATATATATATATATATATATATACACACACACGCACACAACTGTAGTTTAAATATCAACGTACTTCGCCTAAAGACCCATATCCAATAGCGACAATAGATTGGTACTTGATGCATCAGGGGCACTGCGTTAAAAATCTTGAATAGAGATGAAAAATGAAATTCCCTGAGGATTAACTGAGAAGCGAAATCCAGTAGCCCTGTGCACTCACAAATTAAACTGAAAGTGTATATGGTAGGCAAAAAGCACGTTATCAACAGAAAACGTTTTTGAGTCTCCTGTACAGCTTATAAACAAGGCCACGGTATAATAGTCCAATTGCCAAAGCCCACGTTTTAAGGGAAGCATGCTTTGACGTCATCATGAAGTTTCATAATTGATTCTTCTTCATCTTTGGGCCATACCGAGTCAGAACCAGTCGGGTGCCTGCTTGGCACCCTTGAGGAATTTTTCTATACAGGCGATGAACAAAATGGCTGCCACGCCTTTCTGATAAATTTCATTTTTGGTCATATCTTGACTTGCCGACCATTTAGAAACGTGATCTTGATGTCTAAGCACATGTTTTCAAGCTTAAGGGATCCAAATATGATGAAATGAAAAGTGTATAATGAAAATTAATATCATATTACCCGATTACTATAAAATAAATGCTAAATAATTTTCAAGTTTTTCTGAATTAATAGCTATCATTTATTTTGAATTGTGGTTTTCAGCAGCAGTATCTTCACTGAAAACCACAGTTTTGTACATATGTTTCAAAACACCAAAAAGTTGAAGAAATAATGAAACCCAATTGTGCGTATCAGATCAGCATCTGATTCATAATGACCATAAATAACATAAAATAATGATTAACAACAATGTACAAATCATGTTTTCAGTAATATCTTCATCTGTTAACTACCAAATATAGCGTAGTTTTAATATCTGCATAAAGCTTGCTTTTTGGGTTGAAGAAGCAATTAAAGAAATAAATTAACAAATAAATATTTCACAAAAACCAAAAGTGTTCCATTGCAGAAAATAAAAAATAACCTGTATATATTTCTGGAAATCAAGTGTTCAATTGCAGAGAACGTCACTTTTATATTTGATTTTGGAACTCATACACATAATTATGATTTATATTTAGAAACTCAAATACATTAAGTTAAAATGTCCTTCAATACTTGAATTAACATAAATCTTTATGTTCAATCTTCACCTTCTTCTGTTGCATCGTACATTGTCTTCGTGCGTTCATTGTAATAATCTGGTCCAGCATTTACAAAACACACAACCACATCTTCCCCCGAAGAAAATTGACGATTGCTGGAATATCCACATTTAACAAGATGCAAAATGTTCAACGGAATGGGAGATACATCTGAAGGCAGTGTTGTTGGATGCATCGTCACACCATCTTCATCATGATGCCATCCATATTGGCTTGGGTCAATCAAGGTCTGAGGGGGTCTGAATGCATCGCCGATTTCCTTATAACAGCTTGAAGATGAGAGCGAAGCATATGTTGCGTGTGAAGGAGGCAGCTACTTCAGTTTTGGAGAGGTTATCTTTGTGTTTTCCACCCTTGTCTTCCACATCTGGCGACGTAGGATATTCATATTATCTTTATGTCTGTTACCATAACATGCAGCAATGAAAGAGGTTGCCTCTGAAATTAAATTGCTTTTGTCCGCTTCCAGTTGACCAAGCAAGGGTAAGTCAAGTCCACCCTTCAACACTTTTAAAGCTGCGACCTCTCAAATTCCATATACGTATGAGCGAAACTGCGTCACACCCAGTCAGGGCATGCACAGCAGGGAGGCATTTTGTGATGCATTTGTGTTTCAGTGCTGTCTGACGAACGTCTATTATTGTTCGACCAGCACATGGACTCTCCATGCTAACATTTGCAGCCGTTTTGTGTTCAATGTAGAAATGAATGAAAAGGATAATAACATCTGCGTCATCACAGATCACTTTGATATGAGTTACCTGACGTAATACGAACTAAATGCTGGATGATGATGATGATGACATCAGCTTCCTCATGATTTGTTTTCAGATCCTGTCTGGTTTGTAAAATGGAACTGTTCCATATTCGCAGTGGTTTAGGATCTTTTCCCGTTATCACCAGTTTTGCCTGATTACTCTCTATGTGGTCCTGAAGATACTGACATATCAAATCAATGAGTTGCATTTTGTTGAAGGTGACACTGAGTATCACTTTCTGTGCAGGAACGGGTGTGCTTCATTTCGGGTGGCATCATTACCCGAGCTCTTCACTCTAGTCATCTGTATTGTGCTATTCTTGATTTACCTGTCGAACGCTAGGCAAACACCACAATGTCCTAGATGTTATTTGATGGTTCCCATACAGTTGGTCACAAAATCTTTGACTGTTCCATTTGTGGGCCAATATATGGTCCATAACATAGCACATCCGTCGATGGTGACAATATCTGGTGTACCATGGACTCTACTTGATTGTTCATCCTGGAGTTTGGCTTTAAGGACTGATTTGAATGAATGCGCATCATACCACTCTCATCAAATAAAGATGTTGGTACGGGGGACAGCTCATACGAGAGAACATCCTTGATGTCAGTGTCTCTACTTTGTTGAAGACACATAAATCGAGTGTAGATCAACTCTGTATCATACACTGGCTTTCCATCCTGTTTCATACTTTTCTTGGTTGACACCATTGTTGCCACCTTCTTAGCTCAGGTCTTGTTAAAGCTTTTTGGCCATCTAGATTCAAATTCAATCATCAGCTGTCCCCTACTTTTGACAGCTTCATCATCACTGACCTTGTCTGATGTATGCAATCTAGTGACGATGTTGACTAGGCCTTTTAGGCGAGTGTCTGTTGTTAGTGGATCAATGTCATTTTTAAGAGCATTGTGAATCTCCTGACTGTCAGATGAATCATTTGCAATTCTACTTGTGCCTCTTCTTTCTGCGATGTGACGACCTTATTTTCTTGGTCCTGCTTCATGCCCAAAAGGTCATCACGCAGTTGACTACTAATGTGTAGCTCAGAACCCACCTTGCCACAGCTGATGGCTTCAAAGTGGGACCTGTGAGTCCTCCAGATTCATGGCCATACCTCATGAATGTCGATTCAATGTAAATGTCAGACCATATTGCATTCCAAATGCCTGGCTTATGACGCATCACATGCTTTCCCTTCAGAAACTCTTGAAGAAGATCTGATGGAAGACGCTCCATTGATCGTGGTTAGAAAAGACCATACATATGGAGTAAAGAAATATAACATCATTACATACTGAATTATCATTTCAGAATAAAAAAAATTCAATTAAATTAAAATATCTTTATTACAATTTTCCTTTCTATTGAAGTTATCTACATTTCTGACACTATGAAGTTCTTTGAATTTAAGAAAAACTAGAAAAAACTATAAGTAAAAGGTAACATAGTGAGTAGCTTTTTGTGTATATATATATATATATATTATATATATATATATATATATATATACATACATATATATATATACATACATATATATATATATATATATATATATATATATATATATTATATATACACACATAAAATACCCAGCAAAAGTTCAATCATTCTACCTGGCATAATTGCAATGACTTGATGCAAAGAAGTATGGATGCATCTCCGCTACAGTCCATAGCGTATTTTCCATAAATCACAGGTGACTGTTTCTCAATTAATTTATGTGAACATTCAAAATGCAAAACCTCTTTATTTCATCACATTTGGATTCACTGACCATAAATCGTAGGCATAGAAAGTATCAGAAACAAAACTTGTGATCTTAACTGAGTAGCTGAAAACCAAATTTCCGTAACTTTTGACAACTATTTATCATTTATTTTAAAGAGACCATGAGATTTAATGCTAACTTTCATTCAAACACTTTTTATTTCATCATATTTGGATTCCTTAACCTTAACGACATGGGCTTAGACTCTTAGATCGCGTTTCTAATTGGCCTACAAGGGAAGATATGACCAAAAAATTGAATTTACCAGAAAAGGATGGTGGCCATTTTGTTTTTTGCCGGTAAAAAAAAATTCCTCAAGGGTGCCTAGCTGGCAGCCGACTGATTTTGGTTCAGGTTGGTCTACATGAAGAATCCACAAAAAAACTTCATAATGACGTCAAAGCATGCTTTTCTGAAGTTCTGCTGGATTATAATGCTGTATGAATCTCTCAGCTAGCCGTGGTGGCCTGTGCTTTTACGTTGCCAGAAGCACAACCAAGGTTATATTTAACGTTAAACAAAATAAAAACCACTGAGTTTAGAGAGCTGCAATTTGGTATGTTTGTTGATTGGAGGGTGGATGATCAACATACCAATTTACAGCCCTCTAACCTCAGTAGTTTTTAAGATCTGATAGCAGACAGAAAAGGTGCGGGCGGACAGACAAACAGCCATCTCAATAGTTTTTTTTACAGAGAACTAAAACTTCATTTATTACGATACGAATAGTATTATCTGCGTTCCTGGCAAACTGGCTAATTGATTTAGTTTTTCAAATTCTGGCCTTACAACACTAATTGGCATGAGATCCGTATACAAAGACTCACAAAAAAAAAAAAAAAAGATCTTGTTAAGGGAAACCCACACAAAAATTCATAAAGGGTTACATAATCACAAAAACTGTTATGGCAAAAATATGTAAACAAGAGATAAAATTACGCATGAGATGTCCAAAATTCTGCAAAGTTGTTAAATTCCAGATTAAGATCTTCAAGTATAAAATAGACGGAAATCTTTATATGAAATATAAAGTAGAAAAGAAATTGTAATTTGCGAAGCAATTTGCAAGGACAAAAACCACCGACAACACACTCGAGACCCTTGTCCAATTCCTGAAGGGGCGGAGAGCGACAAAAGAACGCCCTGGACGCAGACGTCCTTCAGTATGTAGCGTCGGGCGAGCGGACGCACAAAATGTCTTCGACCCTAGAAATCGATAATCTCCTCGGGACTTCAGAAAATTAAAAACGATCCTGGAAAGCGTAGAAAGGGAAGGGAAGGAGGCGGTTACTTAATTTTTCCCCAAATGCAATTATAAAGGAGATACGAAAGTTTAGAGAGAGATCACTATCCATTATAGAGAATCGACCTTTCCTTGAGAGAGAGAGAGAGAGAGAGAGAGAGAGAGAGACGGAAAGAGAGAGAGAGAGAGAAAAAAAAAAATTTATAGTACATATCCTAGGGGATCTTGTACAGGTCGAGGAGTATTATCTACTATAAAAAGGTACTCCTGAGAGAGAGAGAGAGAGAGAGAGAGAGAGAGAGAGAGAGATACCGCACAGTACATGTCCTAGGAACTGCTGTACAAGATGAGTATTAACCATTATAGTATATACGATACTCTTGAGAGAGAGAGAGAGAGAGAGAGAGAGAGAGAGAGAGAGAGACGCCTTCTTGGGATTCAACCGCAACCCAGCAGCCAGTAAAGGGGCTGAGTTCTTCTTTGCCTTCACTTGCGGCCACCACCACCAAATTAAGACCTCCTAATTGTTTTCAGGGTTAGCGGCGATGAGATGGGAAAAGAAGTCGTGGAGGGGCACAGGGGAAGGGAGGCCAAAAATAAGATGAGCCATCAAGGAAAAGGGAGACAGAGTTCGATAAAGAGAGAGAGAGAGAGAGAGAGAGAGAGAGAGAGAGAGAGAGAGAGAGAAATTGCCACCTAGGTTAAATACAAGTATGTGGTTAAATGTGATGAATGTTAGCTTCATAATAATAACGATACCATAGTATAACTGATAAATTGTCTTTGCAAATACTGCGCACTTGCCTCCAAAATAGATTTTTTAAAGTGAATGGATTATATATAGTAAGCAAAAAAATCGTCAACTGCCAAGTTCCAAAGCGTTTTACACAATATAGAAAATATATTACAAAATCTACCATAGATGCATATACATAAACCCATTACATATAAGAACTTCACCAACAAGGTTTGATGTGACCTCCATCTTACTGGGGACATGTGGAAGATTTTCCCATCAAGTATAAGTTGTAAAGATTATATTCCTAACTTAACGTGAAGTTGTCTTCGTAATTAATACTCATACTTAGTACTACTTATACTAACAACAAGGATCAAATAAAAAGGACACAAATTAAACACGTTCAAATACTCTCAAGTAAAAGTGAAAGTAAAATAATCGAGCAACAAATAAATTTAAACCTGATAAAAATCTACGGTCGAATAGAGCCTTGCTTAACCAACGAAATTTAAAATAAATATGCTATAATTTACTAGAAATAATTCTTCTGTGCTGTTTAACATGCACATTATTTATTTTTTACATTTTCATTCTAATAACTAAATCATAAATATCCTATCCTAAAATTCCCGTATCTTAAACTCCAGGCAAAACACCTTTTTCATAAATCTTTCCTACCCCATACAAGAACAACAAGGTAGTATGAGGGTTACTCCCCGAGTAAGCGAAAATTATTAACGCTCGGGGATCCCCATCCCGCCCCCCCCCCACACCCACACACACACACACACACACACACACACACATATATATATATATATATATATATATATATATATATATATATGTGTGTGTGTGTGTGTGTGTGTGTGTGTATTCCTGTATTCACAGCTGAGAAAGCAAATAATCACAGATATTTGTAACTGACCCTGACAATTCGTTTGAATCCCTCACTTTTTTTTTTTTTTTTTTTTTTTTTTTTTTTACCGGATGCAGGAATGCTACTCTCAAAGGATAATCTTCCATTAGCGAGGCTCAATGACGGATTCCCCAGGTCAGAACCGACGCGGTCAAATACACAAATATGTGCAGAAATGTATAGATTAAGTCCCCCCCTGAAAAAGTCATTAACTCTTTATTCATGGGTTCCAGCAGGATGAAAAAACATGAAAAAACGTATAATGTATCCTCATTTTCGTGCTCTTGTATTTCAAGGCTGTAGCTACAATGTTTCCTCATTGCTGTTCGAATTGTCTGTGTGTTAATAAACACATAGTAATATAAAACCTTAATGACTCGGTCTCTTTCTCTACCCATATTTCTAGTATATATGTATATATATATATATATATATATATATATATATATAAATATATATAATATATATATATATATATATATATATATATATATATATATAAAACTCGTATTAGGCCTCAATAAGATGGGAGGGTTAGATTCCACATTTTTTAACTTACAAACTATAAGCCTTCGAAGACATACAGTCCTCTTCTCCAGGCACTGATGCTCTAAGGAGATGACTGCAACACTTGGTATATATAAACACTTGGTATATATATATATATATATATATATATATATATATATATATATATATATATAACAATGTTATAAACACTGTATCCGTGCACTAAAATAGGAAGCCCACTAAAATTTGGAAAAAATTGACATATTTATGTACGTGCTACACCCAACAAGTGTTGTTTTCTTCTTCTGCTCCCTGGGATGACCTGCACTTTGATCTTCAGCTCCTCCTGCCCTCAAATGAAGTCTCTTCAATCTACGCGACCGTATGCTTAATCCTCGTTGTTCTAGATTGTCCTCTTATTGTCCATCTTTTTGTTTACGTCCTTTCTAAAATTCTGCTGCATTATTTCTCAAGTTATCTTGTCATCAAAATTATTCCTAACATTTCCTTCAATCGTTTTTTCATGAGAGTTGATGAGGGCATTCTCTACAATCGCCCTCATTGTTGTTAAATACATATTTTCTTTATTTTTACAGTTGAGGTTATGATCATAATTACAGCAGTGTTTGGTCAGTGATGAGGCTTTGTTGTGATGGCGAATGACCTACTTATGGAGGCTTGCTCTCTCTTTGCTCGATTTGCCGCTCTGACCAAAATGTATTTATCTTTATTGCCACAAGGTACTAAGTACACCTCACAATCTTCTCCCCGTTTATGAGTACTTTTATTCCTGGTGTTGTTTTTGTAATTCCCGACTAATCTAATATTCCTAAGTTCCTTTTTCAAATCCTCAATAATGCTATTGTCTGGAATGACGATCGTACTTTCCTTGTTTATTCTTTCTCTTTGCGCCTTTGCCCCACCAGATATTCCAGCTCCTGGTCCACACAAGTTGGGCTGCAAACCCTGAAGGCCCTAATAATCATCCTGCTATCACCCCTATCTTGATATCCTTTTTGTGGCTCGCATGTATGTGTATGTAAGCGCTTACATGTTTTTTTCTGTATATACCATATTCTATTTTGCTGCCTGCCCTTGTGAGTTTAACACCCAAGAAGTGGATTATCTCTTCTTTCTCCTCTTAAAAACTAAATCTAATTTGTCCATTAATCTGATTTAGTTCAGCCAACATCTCTTCCTCCCCACGGTATGGTACTAGTTTCCTTAACCGGTATGTTCGTGAACAATGAAATGACATCAAAACTAGCGAATTTACGACTTTCTACACAAATATTATTAAGCCCCTAATTAGATGTATGTTGTGAACCAAATGAGCTTTAGATACTTTTCCCACCCAATTTCCCTCGATGTTAGACAGGAACTTCTCCAATCTTTTGTGTGTGACTTTAACGGAGGCTACAATCTGCCTCAGTGGGCAACCTTCCTTTTGTATTTTGGGGCACCGGTATATATTAGGTCTTTCTGGGCTCTCTTCCGAAATAACTTCCATTCTAAACTTCTCCATTCTTCTTTTTCCCTAAATCATATCGACGCTTCCCTCACCTTTCTACTGAAATTACTCTTCATATCACTCGAAACTGGTATTTTAGGAAATTTACCGGTATTTTAATCCCCAAGCAGTTGCTCCATCTTATTAAAGTAATCACTGTAGCACCTTCCTAATCCATTTTACAACCCTAATATCTTTATAT
>NC_087221.1:11382686-11385186 GCF_015104395.2 Macrobrachium nipponense | reverse complement strand
ATTTTATACATACATACATACATACATATATACATATATATATATATATATATATATATATATATATATATATATATATATATATATATATATATATATATATATGTGTGCGATTTGCTCCACAGGGATAGTTGTCCAAGTTACTCTACCGTTTCAGCCTCCACGGGTCCTTTTCAAGAGCTTTTTATTGACTAAAATACACAGAAGTCAACACATATATCGTAATATTTACAAACAGAAAACAATAGAGAAAAAACCAAAGAAATACCATTCTTCACACTACATAATGATCGGCAATGAGTGAACAAGTCCTTGTTATTAATATTGTATTGCTGTTGGGTAATATGTACAAATAGAAGATCTGTTTTGTGAAGTCCTGTATTGCCATTGAAGTTCTCATTGTTGCTAGTTTGAATACAAACACTTTCCAGTAAGCACTTCCTGTATAATTACCACTTTTGGAACAATACTCTGCTTCTATTCCAGTCTATTACACCATTACATTGACCATAACGCCCACAATGATTGCATTGCTTTTGTTGTTTATACGAATACAATACTGATGCTGTTTGATTCGGGTAGCAAGATTTTTCCCAGTTTGTTCTATATAAAATTTTCCACATTAACCTGGAATTTGGTAAACAATACCTTCGTCATGCTTTGGTTTGTTTTCAATTAAAATCTTGCCTATTGTAGAGGGGAATGAGAACATTACTTGAATATTGAGAATTTTAAGTGGTTGAATTATGCTATGAAAAATGGGGTGATATGGAAAGGTAAGTTTAACCTTTCTGGTGTCAACTGGTTCTTTATTTCAAAATAAACGGTTTTTCGGGCCCAGTCTGAAACATTCGTCAATTTGTATTTTATCAAAACCATTATCTCTACGTAACACATAAATGTGGTTTATCTCTTCTTCTGCATATTCTGGGCTAACGATCCTAACTGCACGTAGAAACAGTTCTCAAAACTGACTGCTTGATGGTATCGATATGCAAGAAAAAGAACTAATAATCAATTGGTTATTCGTACATTTCCTATGTACTTGAAATTTAATACGAAGGCAGCTCTTATAGCACAAACATCTACAAAATTAATAAAATCATTGTTTTCTTTCTTTAAAGTGAACTTTATTGCTGGTACCAGATTATTCAACTTGTCTAGAGTTTCATCAATATAATTACTTGCATCCCAGATACCATATAAATCATCGACATATCTGAGCCATCAGGAAGAACTGAATTAGCAATTCGGGTCTCACAAAATTCTATATAAATATTACTTAAACTGGTGACAGACAGTTGCCCATTTGCGTTCCGATTTTTTTTCTGTTTTGTAAAACATTGCGTTAAAAGTGAAGCAGGTGTCAACTACACAAAGTTTAATTAAGCTAACAATGGTTTCATTGGGAAACGTGAATACATATTTACATAATTCTTCTTTTAAAAAACAAAGTACGTCGTCAACGGGCACACAGGTGAACAAACTAGTCCCTAATATGGGACTTCGATATAGACCCAACAATTGATTTCAAAAGTTTAGCCAAGAATTTTGATAATTTATGTAACTGTTCCAATAGTGCTAATAATGCGTCTAACTGGGAAACCATTTTCATGAGTTTCCACTAGGCCATCAAGATAACCCTCTATATGTACATATTACCCAACAAAAATATGATATTGACAAGGACTTCTTTACTCCTTGACGATCATTATGTAGTACGAAGAATGGTATTTCTCTTGTTTTTTCTGTTTGTAAATATTACGATGTATTTTATATATCCAATGTAGCACGAAGGCACACATACTTGAGAATATCCTTAAAACCACGGTAGAAAGTTAAGTGAAACAGGGACTTGGAACAAGTAATACTTTCGTAGTATATACTACTTGTAAATATGAAAGTACTTATTCTAAGTCCCCGTTTCACTTACCTCTCTACCGTAAATTTAAGGATATATATATATATATATATATACATATATGCATTTAAGGACTGGAAAGTAAGGCATGCACAGGGTGCAGAGGAACGGTACAGAGAAGAGGAAAGACATGTGAGAAGGATGATACATATATATATATCTATATATATATATATATATATATATATATATATATATATATATATATATATATATATATATATGCTTAAAAAATCACAGTAGATGCAGAACTTCATTATAGAAGTGAATACCACAGGAAAGTGACAGGCACTTTCCAATGTTTATTCAGGCATCATCAGGACACAAATGAGATACAGTTGGACAGAATGTTGCAAGATAAACAAAAAGTTCATGAATACCAGAGGGTTCATTATCAAAAGAGTAAAAAATAAAGAGATAATCCAGGATAATCCGGGATCACTCTGGCAGTCACAAACTAAAACCATAAACTTAACCATAAGAGATACGGAGGCAAAGACATACAAAATAAAAAAGAAACATGTATAAAACTGAATATATTAATTTTGTTGCTTATATTTACCAAATACTTTTTTAATC
>NC_087221.1:11307686-11372686 GCF_015104395.2 Macrobrachium nipponense | reverse complement strand
AGAATATAAATTCTTCTGATTCCACGTTGGAAGAGCATGGAGTCAAATTTGTGATTACCGAATCGGTAGGCGAGCACGTAAATCATTCGTCCAATGAGGGAAGAATTCAAGAAGGAAGCAGAAGGAATGCTAACAGCGGCACAAGATCATGCAGCAAGAACCAGATATATTCAAAGAACGATAGATGGAAATAACATCTCACCTATATGCAGGAAGTACAACATGAAAAACGAGACCATAAACCACATAGCAAGTGAACGTCCGACACTTGCACAGAACCAGTGCAAAAAGAGGCATGATTTAGTACCAAAAGTCCTCCACTGGAGCCTGTGCGAGGTACGAGCACTTACCTGAGGGAGTGATAGAAAACGATCAGCCAAAGGTCCTCTGGGACTAAGATATCAGAAAAGATAGGGTGATACGTACTAATAGATCAGATTGACAAAATCAAGACGAAAGTATCACGCACTGATGAGTAGATGAGAAAGAAAGAGAAAAAATTGATAAGTATCAAGACCTGAAAACAGAAATAAAAAGGACATGGGATATGCCAGTGGAAATTGTACGAATAATCATAGGGACACAAGGCACGATCCCAAGATCCCTTAAAAGGAACCTGGAAAAATTAAATGCTCAATTATCTCCTAGACTCGTGTGGAAGTGTGCGCACCTAGAAACAGCGCACATAGTAAGAAAAGTGACGGACTCCTAAAGAGGCAAGATGCAACCCGGAACCCCACACTATATAACCACCCAATCGAATAGGATGACTGTGATTGACCAAAACCACCCAATCGCATAGGATGACCGTGATTGACCAAAACAACCCAGTAGAATAAGATGACTGTGATTGACTAAAACCACCCAGTCGAACAGGATGACGGTGATTGACCAAAACCACCCAGTCGAATAGGATGACGGCGATTGACCAAAACCACCCAGTCGAATAGGATGACGGCGATTGACCAAAACCACCCAGTCGAATAGGATGACGGCGATTGACAAAACACCCAGGCAAATAGGATGACGGCGGATTGCCTCTCCAAACAACAGTCGAATAGGTAGACGGCGCATTGACCAAAACCACCACAGTCGAATAGGATGACGGTCGAATTGACCAAAACAACCCAGTCGAAATAGGAGGGACGGCGATATGACCAAACACCACCCAAGTCGATAGGATGGCGGCAATAACCAAAAACACCCAGTCGAATAGGATGACTCGATGACCAAAACAAACCCAAGTCGAATAGGGATGGGCGGCCAAAAGTAAACCAAAAACAACCAGTCGAATGGATGACGGCGATTGACAAAACAACCCAGTCGAATAGGAGTGGCAGGCAATAAACCAAAAACCACCAGTCGAATAGGATGACGGCGAATTGACAAAACCACCAGTCGAATAGGGATGCGGCGATGACCCAAACACCCAACGTCGAATAGGGATGACGTCGATTGACCATAACACCAGTCGAAATAGAGCTGACGGCGATTGACAAAAACCACCCGTCGAATAGGATGACGGCGATGCACCAAAAAACACCCAGTCGACTAGGATGGAACGTCGATTGACCAAAACCAACCCAGTCGGAATAGGGATGACGGCGATGACAAAACCACCCAGTGCGATAGGGGATGACGGCGATCGACCAAAACCAAAACCAGTCGAATAGGATGACGGCGGATGACCAAAACCACCCAGTCGAATAGGATGCCGGCGATGACCAAAAAACCACCCAGTCGAATAGTGATGACGGCGGAATGGACCAAAAACAACCCCAGTCGATAGGGATGACGGCGAATTGGACCAAAAACCACCCAGTCGAATAGGATGGCGGCAATAACCAAAACCACCCAGTCGAATAGATGACCGCGATGACCAAAACCACCCAGTCGAATAAGGGGGGAAATTTTTGGCGCAATTAACAAAACCACCACAGTCGAAATAGGGGATGACTGCGATTGGACCCAAAAACAAACCCCAAAGTCGAAAGGGATTCGGCAAATAAACCAAACACACCCAGTCGAAAGGATGACTGCGATTTGACCAAAACCACCCAGTCGAAATAGGTGAATGCCCGATTGACCAAAACAACCCAGTCGCAATAGGATTGCTGCGATGACCAAAACCACACAGTTCGAAGAGCGATTGACCTGCGAAAATTGACCAAACAAATCCACAGTCGAATAGGGACCGCGATTGCACCAAAACACACCCAGGTCGAATATGGAATGACTGGCGATTTGACCAAAACCAAACCAGTCGATAGTATGACCTGCGAAAATTGACCAAAAACCCAGCTCGAATAGGGATGGCTGGCGAATTGAAACCAAAACCAAACCCAGTCGAATAGGAGACGGCGATTGACCAAAAACAACCCAGTCGGAAATAGGATGACCTTTTTACGATTGACCAAAACAAAACCCAGTCCGAATAGGATGACTGCGATTGGACCAACAACCCAGTTCGAATAGGATGACGGCGATTGACCAAAACAACCCAGTTAGAAATAGGATGACGGCGATTGACCAAAAACAACCAGTAGGAATTAGGATGACTGCGATTGAACCAAACCACCTCCAGTCGAATAGGGATTGACCTGCGATTGACCAAAACAACCCAACCCCAGTCCGAACAATCAGGATGACGCGCGAATTGACAAACCACCCAGTCGAATAGGAATGACCTGCGAAAATTGACCAAAACCCATCCAGTCAAATAGGAATGATGGCGATTGGGGACCAAAACCCACCCAGCGAATTAAGGGAGGACCTGCGAAAATTGACCAAAAACCCAAACCCAGTTCGAATATAGGATGACTGCGATTGACCAAAACCAAACCCAGTCGGAATAGGATGACCTGCGAATTGACAACCACCCGGTCGAATAGGATGACTGCGATGACCAAAACCACCCCAGTCAAATTAGGATGACCTGCGAAATTGACAAAAACCCCACCCAGTACGAATAGGATGGACTGCGCATTGAACCAAAACCACCCAGTCCAAAATAGGATGACTGCGAATTGTGACCCAAAAACCACCATTCGAATAGGATGACTGCGAAATTGACCAAAAACACACAGGTCAAATAGGATGACTGGCGCTTGACCAACAAAACCACCCAGGCATTAGGATGACCTGCGAAATTGACCAAACCCACCCAGTCCTGAATAGGGTGACTGCGATTACCAAAACACCCAGTCAAATAGGATGAGGCGATTGACCAAAAACCACCCAGTCGAATAGGATTGACTGGCGATTGACCAAATACCACCCAGCTCGAATAGGATGACGGCGGATGACCAAACCACCATGTCGAATTAGGATGGAATGCCGAAAATTGACCAAAACCACCCAGGCGAATAGGAGACCTGCGAAATGACCAAAACCACCACAGTCGAATAGGAGACGGCGATTGACCAAAACCCACCCAGTCAAATTAGATGAATGCCGAAAAAATGACCAAAACCCAACCCAGTCGAACTAGGATGAAGGGATTGACCAAAACCCACAGTCAAATAGGATGACTGCGATTGAACCAAACCCACCAGTCCCGAATACGATGGACTGCGAATGACCAAACCACCCAGGTCAAATTAGGATGGACTGCGATTGACCAAACCACACCAGTCGAATCCGGATGGACGGCGATTGACCCAAAAACCACCCAGTCGGAATTAGGATGACTGGATTGACCAAAACCCACCCAGTTCGAATTGGATGACTGGCGGATTGACCAAAACCTAACCCAGTAATAGGATGACCCGTCGTGGACCAAAAAACCACACCAGTCGAAATAGGAGACTGCAGATGACAAACCACCCACGTCGAAATATGATGACGGCGATTGGACCAAAACCCACCCCAGTCCAATAAGGATGACTGGCGATTGACCAAACCACCCAGACGAATAGGATGACGGCGATTGGACAAAACCACAGTCCAAATTAGGATGACTGCGATTGACCAAAACCACCCAGTGAATAGGATGACCTGCGAATTGAACCAAAACACCCAGGTCAAAATGAGATGACTGGCGATTGACCAAAACCCACCCAGTCCAAATAGGAATGACGGCGAATTGACTCCAAAAAAAAAAAAACCCCAACAAAACCCAGGTCGAAATTAAGGATGACTGCGAAATTGACCAAAACACACCCAGTCGAATAGGTGACCGGCGATTGACCAAAACCACCCAGTCGAATAAGGATAACGGCGAATTGACCAAAACCACCCATTCAAATAGGATGACTGCGATTGACCAAAAAACCCCCGAGTCCCAAAAGGATTGACTGCGGTTGAACCAAAACAACCCAGTCGAATAGGAATTGACTGGCGATTTGACCAAAACCACCCAGTCGAATAGGATGACCCGGCGATTGACCAAAACCACACCGGTCGAATAGATTGGGCCTGCGATTGACCAAACCACCCAGTTCGAAATAGGATGACTGAATTGACCAAACCACCAGTCGAATAGGATTGACTGCGAATTGACCAAAACCCCCAGGTCAAATTAGATTGACTGCGATTGACCAAACCACCCATTCGAATAGGATGACTGCGAAAATTGACCAAAACCCACCCAGTCAATAGGTGAACTGCGATTGGACCAAAACAACCCGAGTCGAATTAGGATGCTGGCGATTGACCAAAACCACCCAGTCCGATAGGTGACTGCGTTGACCAAAACAACCCAGTCGAATAGGATGAATGCGATTGACCAAAACCCACGTCGATAGATGACTGCGATTGCAAACCAAACAACCAGTCGAATAGAGAATGGCGGCAATTAACCAAAACCACCCAGTCGATAGGATGACTGGATTGACCAAACCACCCAGGTCGACATAGGATGACAGCGATTGACCAAAACCACCAGTCGAATAGATTGACTGCGATGACCAAACACCCAGTCGAATAGGATACTGCGATGACCAAAACCCCCCAGTAGAATGATGACGGCTATTGACCAACAACCCTCGAATGAGGAGGCGGCAATTAACCAAAACCACCCAGTCGAATAGGCTGACTCGATTGAACCAAAACAACCCAGTCCGAATAGTATGACTGCGATTGACCAAGAACAACCCAGTCGAATAGGATGACTGCGATTGACCAAAACAACCCAGTCGAATAGGATGACTGCGATTGACCAAAACAACCCAGTCGAATAGGATGACTGCGATTGACCAAAACAACCCAGTCGAATAGGATGACTTGCGATTACCAAAACAACCCAGTCGAATAGGATGACTGCGATTGACCAAAACAACCCAGTCGAATAGGATGACTGCGATTGACCAAAACAACCCAGTCGAATAGGATGACGGCGATTGACCAAAACAACCCAGTCGATAGGATGCGGCAATTAACCAAAACGCGCCCATCGAAATAGGATGACTGCGATTGACCAAAACACCCAGTCGAATAGGATGACGGCGTTGACCAAAACCACCCAGTCGAATAAGGTGCTGCGATTGCCAAACACCCAGGTCGAAATATAGGATGACTTCGAATTGACCAAACCAACCCAAGTCGAATAGGATGACGCGATTGACAAAACCAACCCCAGTCGAATAAGATGACTGCGATTGACCAAAACCACCCAGTCGAATAGGAAATGACTGCGATTGCCAAAAAAACCCAGTCGAAATAGATGACTGCGATTGACCCAAAACCCACCCGTCGAATAGGAATGACTGCGATTGACCAAAACCCCCACCCAATCCGTCATAGGATTACTGGCGATTGACCAAAACAACCCAGTCGAATAGGATGACTGGCGATTGACCAAAACCAACCCAGCGAATAGGATGGCTGCGATTGAAAACCAAAACTACCCAGTCGAATAGGATGAGCTGCGATTTGAACCAAAATCCAACCCAGTCGACTAGATGACTGCGAATTGACCAAAACCACCCAGGTCGAATAGAATGACGGCGATTTGAACCAAAACCACCCAGTTCGAATAGGATGACTGCGAAAATTGACCAAACCCACCGCAGTCAATAGGATGGACTGCGATTACCAAAGCAAAACCACCCAGTTCGGAATAGGATGACTGCCGATTGACCAAAAAACCCACCCAGTCGAATTAGGATGACTGCGAATTGACCAAAACCACGGCCAGTCGAATAGGATTGACTGCGATTGACCCAAAACCACCCAGTCGAATAGGATGACTGCTAATTGACTGGCAAAACGCACCCAGTCAAATTAGGATGGACTGGCATTGACTTGCAAGAACCAAAAACCCCGTCGAATAGGATTACCCGTGGCGAATTGACCACAAACCACCCAGTTCGAATAGGATGACTGCGATTGACAAAACCACTCCAGGATCCAAATAGGATTGAGCCTAAAACCTGTCGATTGGGACCCGCAAAACCACCCCGGGGGTTCGAATGAGGGATTTTGACTGGCGATTAGACCAAAAGACCCAGTTGGAATAGGATGACCGGCGAAAAAGGTGTGACCAAATAACCCGACCATTCAAATAGGGTGACTGCGAATTGACCAAACGGCACCCATTTCAAATAGGATGACTGCGTTGACCAAAACCACCCAGTTCACATAGGATGACCTGCGAAAAATTGACCAAAACCCAACCCAGTCGAAGATAGGACTGATGCTATTGACCAAAACCACCCCAGTCGAATAGATGACGGTCGAAAATTGACCCAAAACCAACCCATCGAATAGGTGCGGGGCAATTAACCCAAACCACCCAGGTCGAATAGGATGACTTGCGATTGACCCGTCAAAAACCAAAACCCAGTTCGAATAGGAGATGACTTGCGATTTGACCAAAAACACCCAGTCGAATATGGATTACGGCGATTGACCAAAACGGCCCCATTCGAATAGGCTGACTTGCGATTGACCAAAACCAACCCAGGTCGAATATGGATTGACTGCGATTGACCAAAACCACCCAGTTCAAATAGGAATGGACTGGCGATTGACCAAACCACCGCAGTCGAATAGTATGGACTGCTATTGACCTCAAAACCAAAACCCACCCAGTCGAATAGGATGTACTGCGATTGACCAAAAAACCACCCAGGTCAAAATAGGAATGACTGGCGATTGACCGGCAAAGCCACCCAGCGAATTATGATGACCTGCGATTGCGCAAAACCAAAAACCCATTCCCGACTAGGATGACTGCGAATTGACCAAAAGCTCACCCAGTCGAATAGGATGACTCATTGACGCAAAACCACCCAGTTCGAATAGGATGACCTTGCGAAAAATTGAACCAAAACCCGCAAAACCACCAGTCAAATAGGAATGACTGCGATGACCAAAAACAACCCAGTCGAATAGGATGACTGCGATTGACCAAAACCACCCAGGTCGAATTAGGATGACCGGGAAAAATTGACCAAAACCACCCGGTCGAATAGGATGACTGCAATTGACCAAAACCACCAGGTCGAATAGGATGACTGTGATTGACCAAAACCACCAGGTCGAATAGGATGACTGCGATTGACCAAAACCACCAGGTCGAATAGGATGACAGCGATTGACCAAAACACCCAGTCAAATTAGGATGACCGGCGAAAATTGACCAAAACCACCCAGTCGAATAGGATGACAGCGATTGACCAAAACCACCCAGTCAAATAGGATGACAGCGATTGACCAAAACAACCCAGTCGAAAGTAGGATACTGCGATTGACCAAAACCTACCCGTCGAATAGGATGACGGCATTGACGACAAAACAACCCAGTCGAATAGTGATGCGGCACTTACCAAAACGCCCCAGTGAATAGAGATGACTGCGATTGACAAAACATACCAGTCGAATAGGATGAACTTTCGATTGACCAAAACAACCCAGTCGAATAGGATGAACGGCGATTGACGCAACAACCACGCCAGTCGAATAGGATGACTGCGATTGACCAAAACCACCCAGTCGAATAGGATGACTGCGATTGACCAAAACCACCCAGTCAAATAGGATGACTGCGATTGACCAAAACCACCCAGTCGAATAGGATGACTGCGATTGACCAAAACAACCCAGTCGAATAGGATGACTGCGATTGACCAAAACCACCCAGTCGAATAGGATGACTGCGATTGACCAAAACCACCCAGTCGAATAGGATGACTGCGATTGACCAAAACCACCCAGTCGAATAGGATGACTGCGATTGACCAAAACCACCCAGTCGAATAGGATGACTGCGATTGACCAAAACCACCCAGTCAAATAGGATGACTGCATTGACCAAAACCACCCGGTCAATAGGATGACGGATCGCGATGACGGAAAACCAACCAGTCGAATAGGATTGACTGCGATTGACCAAAAACCACCCAGTCAATAGGATGACTGCGATTGACCAACAACCCACCCAGTCAAATAGGATGACTGCGATTGACCCAAAACCACCCAGTCGAATAGGATGACGGCATTACCAAAAACCACCCAGAAATCCGATATGACTGCGATTGACCAAAACACCCAGTCGAATAGGATGACTGCGATTGACCAAAACCACCCAGTCGAATAGGATGACTGCGATTGACCAAAACCACCCAGTCGAATAGGATGACTGCGATTGACCAAAACCACCCAGTCGAATAGGATGACTGCGATTGACCAAAACCACCCAGTCGAATAGGATGACTGCGATTGACTGAGCCAAAACAATAGATACCCGCGATGGTGTGAATCCAAAACCAACCCATCGAATAGGATGACTGCGATTGACCAAAAAACCACCCGCGAATAGGATCGATAGCTGACTGCGATTGACCAAAACCACACCAGTCGAAATAGGATGACGTGCGATTGACCAAAACACCCATCGAATAGGATGACAGCGATTGACCAAAACCACCTGGTCGAATAGGATGACTGCGATTGACCAAAACCACCTGGTCGAATAGGATGACTGCGATTGACCAAAACCACCCGGTCGAATAGGATGACTGCGATTGACCAAAACCACCCGGTCGAATAGGATGACTGCGATTGACCAAAACCACCCAGTCGAATAGGATGACTGCGATTGACCAAAACCACCCAGTCGAATAGGATGACGGCGATTAACCAAAACCACCCAGTCGAATAGGATGACTGCGATTGACCAAAACCACCCAGTCGAATAGGATGATGCTGCCGATGGACGGCAACAACCAGTCGAATAGGATGGCTGCGATTGACCAAAACAACCCAGTCGAATAGGTATGACGGCGAATTGGACCTCCAGCCATCGAATAGGATGATTGCCAAAACCAGCAAGTGACGACCAAAACCAACCAGTCGAATAGGATGACTGTGATAAAAAAAAAGAAGGAGAAACAGCCAATGATATGACTTTAATCCTAAGACAGAGGGTGGACCAAGATGTTAGCTTTCGGGTTCTCAGTAGACAATGTGTGATTATTCCTATCCCTAACACATGCTCCTAAGACGCATCGGTCGACCATGGACAACTACAACTAAGCACGTAATTCACAACCAGGTCCCCGATGCACAGTGGGTTTAAACAGGACGTGCTAAGATAACTGAGCATCACTTGGACACTAATCGTCCCCACCACCGGAGTAAGAATACAAGTAATAACGATTAGATCAATGTCCATTCCTTAATCTGGCACTTAGACATTTCCGGCCATAAGGGCCCATCACCACCGCGTAACAATGAACTCATGAGCAGCTCGCGGAGAGCATGATATCTACATATAGAAATAATTAAGAAAGAAAGATCCTGGCCCACTTGTATGCCATTTGTTTGTTTGTATGGTGTTTTAACGTTGCATGGAACTAGTGGTTATTCAGCAACGGGACCAACGGGTTTACGTGATTTCCGAACCACGTCGAGAGTGAACTTCCATCACCAGAAATACACATCGAGAATCGAACTTGCGGCCACCGTGGTGGCAGGCTAAGACCATACCGATCACGCCACTAAGTATGCCATTTGTAGCATCCGGCAAAAGTCCGAATAACAATGTAACAGCTTTGATGCGTTGAACTGCCTGGTTTCTCTGAATTAATCTTTCTATTATTTCAGCAGCGTTCATGTTCAACTAAGGTTTTTCTGTATCACTCAGAGATTCGATTTTAATGGTTTATGTTGAGAGAGAGAGAGAGAGAGAGAGAGAGAGAGAGAGAGAGAGAGAGTGTACATACAAATTAAGCAATAATCTTTGTTGATACTTAGGTTCTACTTGATCTGCCTATATGACATACACACATATCGAAATGAACACTAAAACAGGACTGTATTTATTTATGTTGGCACTTTACATTGAGCTACTTCTTGGTTATCAGTGTGTTCTATACATTTTTTCATGTAACAGAAATCTGGTAATTTATCAACTTAAACGAATTCAACATTCTAAGTATATTTGAGTCCTTTGTTTGGACTTTTCAAGCACTGCTGCAAGTAAACTGATGATGATGATGATGATGATGATGATACAAAATGAACAGTATTAAAATTAAAATAGCTACTAGGAATATCAATAATAACAGGATTTTTAGAAAATGAATAAATATCAATGACAGTCTTCCCCTTAAAACTTACAGATTAATCATCAGTATGCGAAAGATAAAGTATATTTATAGTGTTGTGTTAAAAAGTCAACAAATATTCGAATAATGTATGTGCTCTTACACACACGCGCCAGTGCCATCGAAAAATATGATTGCAATAAACCTTTTAAGAGTTAACAGCAAAACAAAAAAATTACCAAAACTATTAAACTTTCTGGGTGACTTCAGCCTTAAAGGTAACTGTATATTGGATATATATGCATTCTATATAGTAATAATATAACACAGAAAAGTCATCAACCAATACCCTGTGTATTATTAGAACTGAGAAATTTATTTTAAAATTACGAATTTTGTAAAAGATAGAATTCGTTAAAAACAGGTTTCACATCATTGTTTACGTTTATGAATTTATGAAATATTTAAATGACGGATTAGATAAAGAAATTATAATATGTATACATACATACACACACACACACACACACACACATATATATATATATATATATATATATATTATATATATATATAAACTAAAATACGCCTCTCCCTTAAAGCGACTGCGTTTTGGGATAAAGCTGAAAATACATATACACTACAAGTCTACAATCGTGATTTTACCAATGGCGAAAAATACCCTTGAAAACAGTTATAAACGTGCCATAATATCCGCTTAAAAAGCGAGTCCCAACTGACTGGCCACATCAACGAGAGTGCAGTGTGTGCATAAATGACAAGGCCGGCAAAAGACAAAAAAATGAAGGGGGAAAAATCCAGTATCCTGACTATTTCCCTGCAACGTGGATCCCACCATAGAAGCTCTGCTCTTTTAGGAATCGACATCGGCAATAACGAGATCGAACGAAAGAATTCATTCAACGGGGTTCGTTTTGTTTCCGATCGAGATGAGAGTTTGTATAAGAGTGACTGCTCTCATTAGCAGAACTCTTTAAAGGCAACCCGACGTTACTCCTGTAATATTAACGATGCCTAACGATTTGTTGAGAGAGAGAGAGAGAGAGAGAGAGAGAGAGAGAGAGAGAGAGTGTTTTTTTTTTTTAACATTTACCAATTTCCCAACGACCGAACGACTGGCAGATATGGAACTTTTCCCGTAATATTAATCGACATAAAATTATTTACTGAGAGAGAGAGAGAGAGAGAGAGAGAGCTCTCTGCACACGCCTTACCCACCTTGTGGATATGGTGTGATATTCACCACATGAACATTCGCATAAAAAGTCGCAATTCATACATAATGGATAGAACGGAATAAAAGCCCTCTTTGGGAAATGGGTGTACAATGGTAGACCGCTTTTAATATGGCCGCTATGATCGAACTGCTTTTGTTATTCCATCTGGTTCCCATGTTTTTTCTTTTTCCTTTTTTTCTTTGGGGGTGGGGGGAAACTGCCTTTCACATTGCTTTATATTCGAAATTGGGGAAGAGATTGCAATAATTTCATACTGAAAGAAGTGGAAAAGAATCTTATTGGTCAGTTACCCTTCTTAATCTATTTCTCTCACATACGCACACACACACACACACACACACACACACTGATATATATATAATATATATATATATATATCTATATATATATATATATATATATATATATATATATATAGAAAGAGAGAGACGCGCATAGGAAATGTTTATATCGAGAAAACCACACATACTACATATGACACGTTCCACTATTTCTATTCACACATTTTTAAGCCATAATCAAAGTTTAACATACATTATCCAGTTCACTATATCTTAGGAATAAGTGATGAGTGCTTCGTCCCCGGTAGGATTCGAACTGTTACCTGGTTCAGAGAAAATTCCACACAGCGGTCACTGGCTTTACATACTTTACCTGCTCAATTGTGAATGAGCCCATTGCAGAATAATTCCACAACATTAGGGGCTTCATATGTCTTCACCGAAGGTTCACCAGCAGTGCATCGAACATAGAACTATTCTCTTCGCCTTGCCTCTATCCTTGGCCTTTTACATACTCTCGCTCTCTCAGGATATGAAGGTCCTTCCTTCTCAGCCGTTCTTTCACACGTGTTCCCTAAACACTACCGTCCTTCAGTCTTTCACCTCTCGATGCCAATACCTACGCGGCATTTTCTAGCAATTGTGCGTTTCTCCACACTCCTAACTCTACGAATTTTTCCTACACTACATACACTAAGCAGGCAATTTCATTTCATCTGCAGTCAATATCTCTATTTCGCTTCCATCCGTGAGAATTAGATCAACATTCCCTGCATACATTTGACACTCTAATGCCCTGTCCACAATAGCGGGCACTGCCCCACCGGTAAACACTGTTCTCATTACCCGTTCCACTATACTGACCAAACACCGAGTATGTAGCCTGAACGATGAGATTGTCTGGTAACACTGTTCGCCGCGAGAGAAAATACAAACGGCTGGAAGTACCCGACGGATATGCCCGGTAGCGTAGGCTGGCCATAAGTCACTTACAGAACTTCTGCACACACGCACTCCTACCGGTATCCGTAACATTTATTCCTAAATATCTATGCAAACCATCTGCTTACATCTTCCACAAACCATATTGAAATTGAATATGAGAATGAGCATGAAAATACTATCCCCATCTTTCACTACAAGTTCATATCCAAGTTTTGCAGAGGATCCACTCCCTTTCCACTAAATTGGTTTCTCTCAAATACTGCCTATCTCAGTGTCTATGCTGACATATACAGCTCGCTTCTCTCTCTCTCTCTCTTACACACACAAACATACAAACACACACTGTAATCCGGGATTTTCCGTACCGATCAGGCAAAATCTCTTCCTGATCTATTTTGATAGAAACCTTGATCCAGCGTCGTCTCTCTACCCAGTAATGCTTCCGATGCCTTGTCATCAGTTCTTGTTTTCTCTCCCCCCACCCCGAGCCCTGTCCCCCTCCAGTCTTTGCCCATTCTCTACTAGCAGCAGTTCTCCCTTGCTTTCTGTATGTTCTACACCTTTCTCTCCACTAGTTGTCATTGCCCATACTTCATCCTATTAACAGTCACTTGCAGATCTTGTTTTCCTGACTTTCATTTGCTTTTTGTGATTAGAGAAAAACTTTTCTTCTGTTGAAAACTAATAAGAATCATATTCGGCACTTGTCTTTAAGCTTACAAGAAACTGAATAGGATCGTTTTAATATAATAACATAACAATGTTCATTTATTCCATCCAGAGTAGTAATCTTGGTCTTATTCCATCCTGAGTAGTAATCTTGGTCTTTTAATAAATATCAATAACATCTTGATAAATAACTGCACTTTATAAGAATCATCTCATCATTTATGTCCAATTTCCACTACAATTGATCATTTACATATTGCTTTTAGAATCAGTTGCTATAATTCAGATATCATCTTTATTTCCTCATCGGGATTTCAGCTCCATGCCTCCTCTTCCTTTATCAACATCCTGTAAGTTTCCTTCAAGCATCACATCATTCACAAGCAGTTTCTTACAGTCACCTGTCATTCTCCCCTCTATGCAATCTCTTCAGTGTCCATCATCTTTGCTCACCAATGACACACTCTCTCTCTTCTCTCTCTCTCTCTCTCTCTCTCTCTCTCTCTTCTTTCTCTCTCGTACCTACCACAAACATACATTTGTCAAATTGGGAGTTTTGTTTTGATACTGGGCAACATATCCTTGTAGACATACTAATCCATTACACACACACAACGCACGCACACGCATACTTCTAAAATTACTATTATTCATAACCATAATGAAATTATTATCTTGGGACGAGCGCGTTGTTTCTTTCACTGTACTAATATTATTGCACCTTCAAAATATACTGGAAGGAAACGAGTACACCAATGAATTATAACCAGGAAAAAAACACTCTTGCTTGGGAATGAGTAGCACGAAGAGGAAATTCCTTATTCATTTAATTGATTGCAAGTTTTCATTTCGAATCTTACCCATGTATCCTTCAACTTCGTTAACAATTAAAAAAAATCTTATCTTTTTTAAATTTTTTTGTTGATGGGGGAAGTACTTTTTTCTTTTGAGGGAGGAAGTACGTGTCTTATAATGTCCGCAAAGGCGACACAAGAAAGGCAATAAAACAATCATCTTTGGCTGTGGGAAAAGGCAAACCAATTTTGCGTTTCTTTTACTTCAAATTTTCTAGTGTATCATTCCCATGTTGGCAGTGTGTGCATACATACATAAATACCCACGATACAATCAGATATACAAATTTGTGTGTATATATGTATATTTTAGTCATATATATGGTATATATATAACATACATATATATATATATATATATATATATATATATATATATTTTATATACGCGCGCAACACACACACACACATACACACACATATATATATATATATATATAATATATATATATATATATATATATATATGTAAACCCGTGTTAATGTTTGCTTTTCATCAAGGAAAGTATAAAATTTATCATTGACATCAGCATTCTAATTAACTTTGTAAAAAAGTATTAGCAACGTTCACCATACGAACAAATATATCCAAATTGGCAATCTATCAACTTGTTCAGAAATATAGCAAAAGTAAACATGTGTAGTTCCATATTAATATTGTGTGAGAATACGGACTGTGTGGATCAAGTTAACGCAAAAGTTGGAAGATGAATTTGATATGTAAAGTGAAAAGTATGCATATAATCGTACGAGTATATGCACTATAAGGAAGGTTATTGCTCAAATGACAGAGGGACTATATGGAGTTCGCTGTTAAATCTTCTTCTTCTTCTCAGCTTAGTCCCGTTTGTATGCGGGGTCGCCGTTTTTGATGAACCGCTTCCATCTACCTCTGTGATGCGCTTCTGCTTCATCAGTCCCTTCTCTCTCAATTCCTCCCTCACAGTCTCTCCACCTCTTTCTTGGTCTTCCTCGTCTTCTTCTCTACTGCACTTCCATCCCCATAGCATTTATGCCTTCCAATATGGTCTTCCTCCATTCTCAGCAGGCATCCGTACCATCTGTCTCCCCTTCTGGAATTTCTCCATTTCATCCACCTTTGTTGGCCCCTGATATACTCATTCCTACTCTCATCCTCCCTCGTTACACCAGGCATCCAACTTAACATTCTCATCTCTGCTAGGCCCATTTTCTTCCCCTGTCTTTGTCATACTTGCCGCTTTTGTATCCTTATAAAACTTTGCACTCATTTGTAACAAAGGACTCAAGAGGCTGCCATCCAATTGTTGCATCCTGCTTGTATCCCATTATTCACTTTCTCATCCATTCTTTGTCTACTCTTTATTCCTTCTCTATCCAACCTTATACGCTCCCTGCCATCGCCCTCTATGGTAGTACACACATTTTATTTCTGGCTAGCTTATCCTTATTCCTCTACACGCCATTGCTACTCTCCACCTCTCCAAATTCCCCCTAGAATCTCCCTCCTCTCTGCACACAACAAAAAATGTCATCTACCTTTCCTTTTCAACTCTTCGTTTATCACCATCCTGAAATAATTTGTACCACTTGATTTTCCTTACTCCTTTTGTTTTGGTTTTTCTTTCTCTTTTTAGCTTCAAATCCATACATAAAAGTGTGTTGTGGGGCTACATGGTCGCCTGGAATAACTGCAGTTCTTTTACTTCCAATAGCTTTTGTCTTCTGCAAAGAAAGTAATCTACCTGAGAGCAACTAGTACACCACACCTATAAGTAATAAAGTGTTCCCTTTTCTTTTTGAAAAATGTTTATTATAGTCATGTCAGATGCCATGGCAAAGTTACTATACTTCCTTCTAGGTTTCTCTCACCTATCCCATGACCTCCATGCACACGTCCAATTATGTTATTTTCACCTGCCGCGTGGCCATTCAAATTTGCCCCTACCACAACCCTCTCATGTTTTTCCAGCTCCTGCATCACTCCATTCATTTCAATCCATTCGTAATTCTTCTCTTTTTCTATGCATTTCACTTGTAGTGCATAACTTCTCTACAGTATATCTTCAGTCTCATGATTCGGTTATTCTTCCTATGCGCCTTCGTCACTGCATTCTCCAGTTTCCCTGACAGACTACACTAATTCCATTTCTACCTTGAGCATTCGCTCCATATAAAACAACTTGTATGCGTCACCATGCTTCTTTGCTTAATTTCCTCTCCATCTTGTTTCCTAAAAACATAAACATCCACCTTCTGCCACCTCATAAAATCTGCCAAATCCCTCCCTCTCCCCATCATGGACCCAACATTAAGCTGGAACACTCTGAAGCTGTGGTTCTTAAGCTTTTTCAGTGCCCGCACTCCTTGATATCTCAGAAAATTTTCTCGTACCTCATCCAATAAAAATACGATGCAAACATGAAAATATCCAGTAAATATACAGTGCCATTGCAATGTCCAACCTGTTTCGTACCCCTTGGGGTTGCAGGTACTCCAAGTTGAGAACCACTGCTCTAAAGCCTATGTGAACTAACTTCTTTAGCTGCACCAGCTCATGATGCTGTAGCCCTCGCCCGGGCACAGAGTTATGGCTCTGTATGTGTGCGTCATTTACAGAGTAATGCCCTGGCACTATTCTGTTCATATAAGATTTTAGCATATTAGGTTTTTATTACTGGATGGCCTTCCTGACACCAACCCTCCCTATTTATCCGGGGTACAAATTCCCGAGATGTATACTAGTATTGCACCAGCCCCAGTTTTTTGCCATGCCCCTAGGTTAAGTTAGATTTGGTTGGGTTAGGTTAGTTCAACAAAGTATCTAATAGGTGTTTTGAGTGTATGAAATTATTTTCAAGAAGATTCTCTGGTTAATTTTTTGAGGGTTACTCTGTTACAGTTCGGCAATACACATCCGGGCTTGAGACAGTTACCGAATTGGGTTGGCTTTTTCCACCCACCCCCACCCCTGGCTAAGTTGGAGCGTTCTGTTAAGTGACGATGAATATTTATGAAGGAACGAAAGCTCAATTTAAGGCACATAAAACCAAGAATGCTCTTTTTAAGAATAAAGTTGGAAATCGACACAAGTGTGCCGGGTCCAATTGACTAAGTGTTTCATATGAAGATGGCTTGAGCGACAATGGAAGGTTGTATGGTTGATGCTGTAGATGATAAGTGTTGTTTAGTAGTAGCCAGAAACTCCCGAGTTTGGTGAAAGAGTTTTGAAGCGTATGTAATATAGTCAAACTGTAAATGGAAGTTGACATTAGTACCAATAAAGTTCCGAAAATGCAAGGTGAAATGTTGAATGTGAACATCAACGGTGGAAGAACAGCAGTGGCTGACACATACAGATATTCTGGATGATATATCCAGAAAACATAAATTGTACATTGTATATGACATAAAAGGAAAAACAAAACGAAAGGAAAGGGAATGGTGCGAAGAAGAATATCTCAAAATCGAAAGCCATTCCAGAAGCTAACCAATGTCAACAGATGTTATTGCCAAAATTCTGAAAATAAGAAAGAGCCACACACACACACACACACACACACACACACACACACATTATACACAAAATAAAATCAAAGCCAGAGAACAGATTTTTTAGGGCCGCTATCACAACACTTTAATTAGAAGCGTTAATCACATTGAAGGGCTTTTACTTAATCTCCAAAAATGTTTCGAAAGCCTTGTTCCATGGTGGCCTGCTCATCAGTCTGTTTTTCAGGAATAAAAAGACAAAATACTGGCGAACGAGTATGCCATGAAGTGACAACAATGGGCACCAATGATCTACATTAATGGACTGGACATTGGCTATTGTGTAACGCTCGCAGCCAATTTTTCACAGAGCCTGCGCTACAACTGCATGAAATAATTGATTACTCGGTGTTATGGAGGTAACTCATTCTTAAACAGATAAAAAAAAAAAAACTACAGAATCACATGCATAATAGCATTTAGGGAAAATCAGATCATTCTATCTTTATCCTCTCTCCCCACTTTTCTAAACCTGCGAACAGTTTCTGCTCACTTATAATGTCTGTATCTTTTGCCATCGGCGATGTTTCATCAATTGCGCCATTTATGCACTGCTTCATCCCTATCAACCACACATGTTTTAATTACCTTTACAAGGATTTTTTCGCCCATTCTCTTTAACTTGACCTTCCAACTACAATAACTTTTGCTTCATCCAATTAATAAGATTTATCTCCACCTACTCGTCCTCCTACCATAATAACCATCCACTGTTTTAGTTTTCTGCAAAAGAAAACTATTGTGTTGGCTGTAGCTATCTGTCCGCACTTTTTCGATCCGTCCCCCGATCTTAAAAATTGCTGAGGCTAAATGGCTGCAACTTGGTATGTTAATCATCCACCCATCAGTCATCAAACATACCAAATTGCAGCAGTTTTTATTTTATTTAAGATTAAAGTGAGCCATAATCGTGTTTCTGGCAACGATATAAGACAGGCTACCACCGGGACGTGGTTAAAGTTCTGTGGCCCGCAGTCCATACTGAGACCACCGAAAGATAGAACTATTTTCGGTGGTCTTGTTTATACGCTGGAGCGGCTGTACAGAAAACTGTATTGCGCTGAAGAAGCTTCAGCGCATTTTTTACCGTTTTTTTTTTTTTTTTTTTTTTTTTTTTTTTTTTTTTTTTTTTTTTTTTTTTTTTTTTACTTCTGTGGGAAGTTTCTGTTTCCAATGAGGCTCCTTTCCAAAATACAATACCAAATGACTCCCTGCATTCTCATTTATTCTGGGAAATCCATATCTTCCCTAAATGGTATCTCTCTCCACCATCTATTTCTTTTTCTAAATCACTTATTCTCGGCTCGGCCAACTTGGACCCAGAGGAATTTATTTCTGATGATGGAAATTCATTTCTCGATATAATGTGGTTCGGATCCCACAATAAGCTGTAGGTCCCGTTGCTAGGTGACCAATTGGTTCCTGATAACGTAAAAATATCTAATCCTTCGGTCCAGCCCTAGGAGAGCTGTTAATCAGCTCAGTGGTCTGGTAAAACTATGATATAATTTTTTTCTAAATCACTTGGCATAACCACACTTCCACATTCTTCAAACCCACCAAAACATACTTTCAAACTCCGGAAATTAAGATCTTTCAATATACTTTTCCAATACTAACATGCATATACATATATAAATATATATATATATATATATATATATATATATATATATATATGCAGAAGCCAGGTACTATGTCGTACCTCTAAGTGAATGGGGAAACAATCCACAATGAAGTAAATTCCTCTTGTAGTTTAAAATATATAATTCTTGTATAGGATAAAGCTTTCGACCATCAACTGTGGTCTTGTTCACTAAAGTGAACAAGACCACAGTTGATGGTCGAAAGCTTTAATCCTATACAAGAATTATATATTTTAAACTACAAGAGGAATTTACTTCATTGTGGATTGTTTCCCCATATATATATATATATATATATAGTATATATATATATTATATATATATATATATATATATATATTATTATATATAATTATATACATAATCTTCCCAAGACCTTTTCGGAAGTCTGTGCACTTTATATGGGTGCAAGTCTTCTGGTCTGTCTTCCCATCCACTGTCCCCGGAAGGACAGCGTCCATCCACTCGAGAGGTTTGGCAGCTCATCTAGAAAGTCTTTTCATCATTCCCCATCGGTCCATAGTGGGATACAGCCAATTTGCCGTATAGAATAGAACAAGACATTAACTCGGTCTTGGGGTCCATTGTTTACGGAGAATGAAGCGGCCACTCATCAGCCTCCTCATGGGGTGTGAGTCTACCGGACCCACAGCAAAGTTGCCTGGCTTCGTACTCTCCCTCAGAAATAATTTGTGGTGTTGCTCCTCAGTCAAATCTTTTTGAATCGTCCTTTCTCTCTCTCTCTCTCTCTCTCTCTCTCTCTCTCTCTCTCTCCTCTCTCTCTCTCTCTCTCTCTCGTCATAATATTGATTAAAACACAATGGCAGTTTCCGGCAAAACAGGAGGTGTCACTGAAATTCCACAAAATCAACAACGATGCTGTTTTTAAAACGTCAATATTCGGGGAAATTTAAACGTGATATTGCATACTAACACACCACTCATATTGAAAATTCATTTCAGAAAGTTGATTATACAAACTGTCAATTCAAAAATTAATTTTCCTCTCAAAATGTAAATGGAAAAACAGAAATGAAGAGAATGACGAGGAAATGGTGCCCCAGCAACGCATTAAAAAATATCCCTGTGGACCAGCACACACAAATATGGAGCCGTACATAGCATTTATTTACATACCTGCGCGTGTCAATGTCAGTGACGGTTACATAAAGGTTTATATGCCTCTATTTCCGAGGGTAACGAAAATTTCCCGCTATCAGTTCTTTTGGGAAGTTTCTTTCTCATCGCAGATTCTCTTTTGATGAACTTTTCAAGGTTAGGTTATAGAAAAACGGTATACTCAACGCTCCTGAATCCACTGCGAAAATAAAACGTGTGGTATCCAATACCTGAAGGTATAACGACCAAAATAAAATATTATATCGGCAATGTAACAAAAACGCCAAAAAAAAAAAAAAAAAAAAAAAAATTGTCAGCTCTCATTTTGGCTACGACCAATATACCAAATGTTAACAATTTTAACGCTGGAAAACCTCCTAAATTTCTTGCTCTGGCCCACACCACATCATGAAGATTCTTTTAAACAAATATGAATAACCAGATGATTATCTCCAGGGACTGACTGATAATGGGAAGTATCTTCAGATAATTAGAACTATAGCCAACCATTTTGAGTTGAGTTACGCATAGCACGAAGACATGATTAAATGATTCCCATGAAGACGTCAGGAATTAAGACTAAAAAGAAAAATCATGTTTGGTGAAGATAAGTATAAAATAACTATTGGTTCAGTCTCGCTGACAACGAGGATAGTGGTCTTCGTAAAGGTTACAGATTTTAATTGTGTTTTGAAGAATATATACATAGATTTGCAGACAAGGGAAACATTCTTATTTAATCCCTTTTAATAAAAATAACTAGGATGATAATGTCCTTGCAAGAAAAATGGTACAACATCATGATGAATTACGCGAGGACCATTAATATAGCAATAATGAACTCATAGTAACAAAAATATGACTAATAGCAAATGTCAAAACGCACAAGAAAGCTTAATTCTAAAAGTAAACATCCCCATTACCTGATAGAATCGCAACAGAACGACCAGAAGGTAACGGCCTTCATAGCAAGATACGAAACAAACCGGTCAAAATAAGTATGGAAAGGAAATAGAAAGGCTCCGTAAACTGCCTACAAGCTCCTGGCAAACTCTCTCTCTCTCTCTCTCTCTCTCTCTCTCTCTCTCTCTCTCTCTCTCTCTCCTTCCCGCAGTGGCCAACTAGACTTCAGCGGATTTGCTTATATCCGCGCCTCCTTTTATTTGAAAACGAAAAGGTCATATAAAAGTTAAGGATTCACATCCGAATGCAAATTCAAAACACCCATAATATCTTAATGAAAAGAAAATTTTACCGGAAACCTCCACCGAGACGCAAATTTGAAAGCAACCATCCTCTGATCTCATTACTGCATTCTTCTTTCCCACTACGTACCTATATTTAACAAAACATTTCTTAGGAAAGAAAAGACAAGAAAGAAAAAAATTTGCTTTTACTCTTATCTTCCTTTTTTTTTAATATAGATCTCCGCTATTTTTATACTTGACTTTCGTTCCTCACTTATTCTCTATTTTCTCCACAACGAAATTGAACTTTGGCGGTTATCTTTTATGTGCACGCGCGCGTCACACTGGCTATATGGTTTATCCGTATTATTAACATTAAGATAAACCCAATTCATATGAAATAAACCCACAGAGGCCACTGACTTGAAATTCAAGCTTCCAAAGAATATGGTGCTCAACAGGAATACTTCAACAGAAAGTAAGAGAAGGTAAAAGAAATATAGAAAGAAGAGATTTCACTTATAATAATTAAAAAATTTAATAAATCAATAAATGAGCAAAAATATATTAAAATACCAAGAGAATAGTAGAGGGGTAATAATGCATTGCATCTTCGCTTGAACTTTTGAAATTCCGTATTTAAACACTATGCTTCTCAACCTCAGTCCGTGAAACTTTCATCCGCGGCCCGATGGTGGGCTCTCCCATAGCGTTGCCAGGAGCACGATCATGGCTAACGCCTTAACCTTATAGAGCGGCAGCCCAGATCATTGAGATACAACGATCGAGATGCCGACTGTAACCCCTACTGGTATTTAGGAGTAGACTTATAAACTGTGAAACTGACCGTCTGGCGAAAATATATGGGTGGCTTATTAACAAGCACCACTAATTGCTTGTTAGATTTTGGGTCTAGATCCAATATATGAGATACCAGATGAAACTGATGTATAATATATCTGCAGACTCTACTGATAATACAATGACCGGTGACAGACATTTTGGAGGGTGGGCTCCCCCTGACAGACACACTGAAAAGGAGGGTGGGGGGAGGGCGGGTTAATTGGATCTAGGAGATACCGAGTAAAATTTACACTAAAATAGCACTGCACATCCTAGAATACTGTGGTGGTAATGACAGACATTTTAGTGGGTGGTTACCCCCTGACAGACACCCCACAACGAGTCGGGGGGAGGGGGAGGGGAAGACAGGATCTGCATCCAACATCGGAGATACCATGTAAAATTTGTACTACAATAGCACTGCACATCCTAGAGTACTGTGGTGGTAATGACAGACATTTTAGTGGGTGGTTACCCCCTGACAGACACCCCACAACGAGTTGGGAGGGGGAGGGGAAGACAGGATCTGCATCCAACATCGGAGATACCAATTAAAATTTGTACTACAATAGCACTGCACATCCTAGAGTACTGTGGTGCTAATGACAGACGTTTTAGTGGGTGGTTACCCGTTCACAGACATAACCTATGATTGGAAGGGAGAGATGGGACAATTTGAAATGATTCAAAATCTATCATAGGCAATATTAATATTATAAATATGGTAATTATCTGAAAATCGTAAGCCTGAGAAAATGTAAAAGGTAAAAAATTCAAGAAATATTGTGATGTTTCAGGAAAAGAATTACTGCCGGAGTTATTTTTAAAAATTCCTATTGAAGTATGGAATAATTCACTTCATTAATTCCATCGCATCTATATAAAAAACTGTATGAGACTTACTAGGCCTGGTCTACTTTCTATAGTTTCACACACACAAACATATACGTATATATATATATATATATAATATCTATATATATATACATATATATATATATATATATATTATATATATTAGCACTATCCTTTGGGTGTGGAGTTATTACTTCACAAAAAGTAGTATTTTATCTGAATGGGAGGGGTCACAAGTGACAACAGCTACAAGTATGTGTGCTGAGACATTTTTGAATAATTAAACCAGTCATATGGCGCCACTCTCAATTCTCTAAAAAAAAGAAAAAAGAAATGTAAGATAAGTATTCTCGTTTTAATAGCGTCTTTGGTCATTTTCTTTTCTTGGCTATGGTCAGGGCACTGCAGCCATGTCGAGGTTCGTAGCCCAACGTGTCTTACCAAAACTGAATTATTCTTTAGTTGCTGATGGTTCGTGTGGATGAAATGAAATTTTTATCGGATATAGGAGTTCGATCGATATTAAGACCAAAAAGTCCTATCATAAAGAGCCGTTTTAACACCCGCACATTCACAAAGAGATGATGTATCACAACACAAATAATTACTGGAAACGGAAATGTGAATGAATTGTTCAGGATAGGCTAACTATAAACATTAAAACATTTTCACCCATTCTATTCCCCTGACTCCCAAATTAAGTTGGCCTATAATATCATGTCAGTTATCTAATGGTCCACTTATTTTCGGCTGCCTAACTCAAATTGATCTGTACGCTATCACCAAGTACCAGGTACCATATTTATTCAGGAAAGAAAATTTAAACTCATATAAAAATGATACTTACGCAGTTTGATGTTTAAAGCCAGCTTAGTGTGTTTGTCTCTTAACTTCCCGCCGGCACGCACCCAGGTAGCCTATGTAATGTGTTTCAATACGTTCTATCGATGCTGGCTTTGACGAGCATTATCCGGCTAATTTTCTCCCTATTAATATTTTTACTGTAATTGCTCATTATATCCAGTAGACAGGCACTAACATCATATTATATCCTAACGTCTGTTCAATGTATTTACCTTTGCTAATATGATTTATAATGTGTCTCCAACACAGTTATAAAAATCGGACAACCGAATGTGCAAATATGTCAGCTGTGTGCAAGGCATAGGGCTTCAATCACTGAAGTAGCGATCTCCTTGCAGAGTGTGACTTCGGAAGGCCATATTGAAAGGTTTCAGTCCAGCTCTTAGTACTATATTTTATTACTATTACTTTTTTAATCTTTATTATTATTATTATTAATATCATTATTATTATTATTATTATTATTATTATTATTATTATTATTATTATTATTATTATTATTATTATTATTATTAATATTCGACCCAATTTCACAGAGAAAAATTACCTTTCGAAAACAGGCCTAAGCACTCAATCCATTGTGGTCAAGGCCTAAGCATCTGCTCTTGGATCTAAGCAGTGTCAAGCATAAATGGTTCCTGTGTAAATACAGGACTTTCTTTGCATACAGTACCTAGCGAAACACTAACTACACAGTAATGTAGTACAATCACTAAACACTAACACTCACAATGCATTTACTCAGTAAGCACTCACACTTGCATACATTCACTATACACACACACACACACACACACACTTAACATACACTCACACCACGTCACTTAACATACACTAACACTCAATAACACAAAACACTCTGAATACCCAACACTCACTAGGTACTCACGATACACTAAATGCTCATTAAACACTTGAAACATTAAATTCACTAAATACTCATTATATCCCAAACACTCGGTAAACATTCACTAAACACTCACTCAATCCTAAACATTAATTAAACGCTAAACACTCACTAAACCCTAAGCACTCGTTAAATACTAAATGCTTACCAAACCCTAAATACTTAATAAATACTAAACAATGAATGAACACTTACACACTAAACATTTGCTAAACACTAACATTCACAAGACATTCACCAAACGCTCACTTAACATTCGCAAAACATTCACTAAAACCCTAAACACTCACTGTATACTTACACACTAAATATTCACTAAACACTACCATTCACAAGACATTCACTAAACGTTCACTTAACATTCACAAATATTCACTAAACCCTGAAGACAAACATCACTGATACTACACAATAAACATTCAATAACATTCACAAAACATTCACTAAACCCCAAAGACTCAGTAAACATTCAATGAATACTGACACATTAAACAGTCACTAAACCCTAAACATTCATCAAACACTTACTCATAAACATTCACTGAACGCTTACTCACTAAACCCTAACAATTCGCTAAACACATACTCATTAAACATTAACGATAGAAAAAATTCACAATCGCACTAATTTTTAATTTCTCTTGTTTTCTTTACAATAATGCTAGTTGTTTATTTCTTTGTTCTTAAATTTATTCATAATCTTGAGAGAATGGAAATGTTCGAAATAACTTGGTGTGTGGAGAGATTGTATAAAAAGCAGAGCTCCTCTGTGTCCTTCCTCAGCCAGGTGTGTTATATCTGACGTATTTTACACCACCCGAAAAAAAATCGACTATAGTAACAACAATATTCATTCATAAAACTGATAATAAAAAAATTTGTCCATGATTTTATTAGTATGAAAGTCAGTTGAAACCAAAAGAAGGTAGTCCTGCTTCGATAAAACAAACCGAGTAGGCTATAGCGCAATTATTATGATCTGTACCCTGACTATAGCGTATATATTACATATGAATTACTATCTATTTAATGGTGCGTATTACTCTATTTAACAAATTTTATGTACATAGACATCTTACAGCAATAACTCTAATAATGATAAGAATTTACATGCTTCTTTGCAGTGCCAGTCTTCCAGCCAACACTACATTAATTTTCATCTCGTAAACAAAGCTAAAGCGAGTACTATAATTGAAGTCAGTTGCTTGCTTGACAAAATAATAATATGACCGAATTATTATGGGCCTACAGATGACTGTTAATTATATGAAACGAATAAATAATTTTTGTGTTAAATAAATACAAAGGATATAGATAGGATAAAAATATTTATCAAATATATTACGATAATGCATAATACGGGTCAATAGTAGCCTACTATACTAGTTTAGACATTAATTATCAGGGCTTGCCCTTCCCCCTGCCCACCTGTTGGGGTGTGTCTGCCAGGGGGAAGCCACCCACTAAAATGTCTGTCATTACCACCACAGCATTCTAGGATGTGCAGTGCTATTGTAGTACAAATTTTACTTGGTATCTCCAGTGTTGGATGCAGATCCTGTCTCCCCCTCCCCACTCGTTGTGGGACGTCTGTCAGCGGGTAACCACCCACTAAAATGTCTGTCATTACCACCACAGCATTCTAGGATGTGCAGTGCTATTGTAGTATAAATTTTACTTGGTATCTCCTAGGTTGGATCTAGATCCAATTAACCCCCCCTTTTCAGTGCGTCTGTCAGGGGGAACCCCTCCAAAATGTCTGTCACTGGTCATTTATTGTCAGTAGAGTCTGCAGACATATTATATATCAGTTTCATCTGGTATCTCATATATTGGATCTAGACCCAAAATCTAACAAGCAATTAGTGGTGCTTGTTAAGTAAGCCACCCATAAATTTTCGGCAGACGGTCAGTTTCACAATTTACAAGTCTACTCCTAAATACCAGTAGGGGTTACAGTCGGTATCTCGATCGTTGTATCTCAATGGTCTGGGTTGCTGGACTATTAAATAATAAAAAATAAAACAAAACACTACTGAGGATAGACGGCTGCAATTTGGTACGTTCGATGATTGGAGGGTGGAGGATCGACGTCCCAATTTGCAGCCCTAGAGCATCCTGAGTGCGGATAGAAAAAGTGCAGGAACACAGACATACATCTCAATAGCTTTCTTGTACAGAAAACTTAAAATGACTTCCGACGGCTCAATATTTTACCTAAGATCCCATGAGGATACTGACTAATACCAGGATTTGGTGGGTCAAAATATAAGCTCAAAGGTTTGTCACTGGTGAGGAATAGAGCGCTCTATAGGCGCTTCCCGGTTTAGGTTTGTACGACAGTCGCTTTTGTGTGGTCAAGAACATCACTGGACTGAGTACTAAGACAACGATGCGCCACAATCGCCGAGACATAATATGGTTATGACAGCAGTAGTGAACAGTTATTTGCGTCATGAAACAAAATGGACTGAATTATCCAAACCAGTTTTCACAATTGTATAATTTCTTAGTTACAAGAAAACGAAAAATGTAAGAAAGTGAAGTGTCACATGGTAGGCGTTAGAATTTAATGTAACTATTAAACAAAAATTAAAACTAACAGTATCAGATTTTCATATGATTTATGGAAAAGCCAAAGGAATGACCTTTTTATACATAATATGAATTTCTTGGAATGAATGTTATTTTCGTTTTGTCGTTTACTCATGATAAACAGTTTTCTGGATGGAAGAACGCAAGTTAATGGGGGTAACAAGCAATGCGCCAAGAACATTTCACTCAGGAAAGAGGAACTTAGTTCGTAAAATTTAACATAATTACATTAGTGCTTGCATGGGGCAGATTCATCACGATGATATTATTATACTGTATATTATATCCACGCAGTTACTAACTAGGTGGATGCTCTATACAAATGAAAGGTATGAATTTTACGGCCTGGAAAACCCATGCCATTATCACGGCAGTAACAGGTGCTTTCTGAAACGGAATTAGTCTTTTGAATAACTGTACCTTACATTATATAAACTTATTCATAAGCTGGCTTGCGACAGAAATCAAATTATAAAAATTACTTTACACCAAAGTGCTTCGTACCTTGGCTTTGAGCTACACGGGGAAATCCTAATTCTTTACAAAAACTCTACAGAGCCATTGAATGAAAGTTTCTCTAATTAAATTGGCTAATAAGAGGAGGGTAACTCATTATGTTGCATTATACCGACCAAAAACTGCTGTCTGATTTAGGACAGACTGATATCCTTTGTAGCAAACTGGGCTAAGTGGCGACTAACTGTTACTATCAAGTGTCCGTTTCAATCTCACCACGGAGGGAAATGGAATCTTCATTCAATTATTCAATAATTATCTGAAATATATATATATCTATATATATATATATATATATTATATATATATATATATATATATATGTATATATATATGTACTATATATATATGGGGATAGATAGATAGATAGATGATAGGATAGATAGTATAGATAGATAGATAGATAAATATATATTTATATATATAGATATGATAGATGATAGATAGAATAGATATATAGATATCCTATATATATATATATATATATATATATTGCATATGCCTATGTGTAAATTTTCTTTGCTTAATTGTTTAGCAATATAGTCCCAACCTTAATAGTTGTATATCGAACGTGTTGATGTCTCTGCGTGCCTAATGGCCATGAGACAATCGCATCACTAACAAAGAATGTTATCTGTTGTCTTGCAGACGAAGCTTGCTTTATACACGAAATTTAGCGGTCATAGGACACTGTCTGCTATGGCCGGCAAACTAGGCAATACCTGAAGCTCACTTGCTTATTCCCTTCAGTTACTAATTTCACCACAGAACTCTCTTCTCATTCTCGCCTGTTCCCTTTTCTATCTTTTGCCCAGTGATTGTCTACATTCTTAGGCGTTTCCATGCTCTAGTTTTCGCCTCAATACAGACTGAGTCTTTCGAGTCAGTCCTCGGAGTCTAGAAAGTTGAATGACTGTTCAATAATAATAATAATAATAATAATATTTCGGAAGGAGACCCTGTCGCAGGCATGTTTTGTTAAAAATGACTGCTGCTTCAGCACTATCAATCTGGTAAAGAGTCGTCTCTATCTTTCTGGTAAAATTCGGTTGAGTCATTTGATTTATTATTGCTTATACAATTCTCTCTCTCTCTCTCTCTCTCTCTCTCTCTCTCTCTCTCTCTCTCTCTCTCTCTCCAACGCGACGTTTCCTCCTGATCCACAGGACATTATCAAGCGATAACTGCTGAGGGATTGAATTCCAGTGGTTGTTGTTGTTGTTTGAGATTAAGCTGGCCTTGTGCCAGCACGGGCTCTTGCTCGTAGAGCAGCCCGTATAAATTCCAGTGGCGAGTCCTTCTTCTCATATCGTGATGTTGCGGGCTCTTGAGTACGGTCAGAGCACCTCTCCGGCAGGTCGGGTTTTCATTGGTTCTGGGAAGGTGACTCATACGGCGGGGGTTTACGAGTCTTGCAGACCTTCTCAGGCGGGGGGTATCACCGGGAGCCTCTTGATTGGCTTCTACCTGAGTGACGTCACCCCTGGTATTATTCTCATGTCCGGTGATTGTTTCATGCGCGCTGGCACTTTCGTTGTGGGGTGTGTGTGTGTGTGTGTGTGTGTCCTCCTCACACACGTCGGTATCAGGAACGCTTCTTATGTGGTATTAAGGGGAGGCTTTTGTTCGAGGATAAGCAGCTCTTCTAGAAGACACAGACGTCGTGGGTCAGGTGCTCTCCCGATGATCTTAGTATTCCGGACGATGTCGTCTCTCGTGATGTTTCTCTGGTGTACTGCAAGGGCGTGCTGCCTAATGGCGCCCTCCTGGGCGTGGCAGGAGATCCTTTTTGACAGGCGCATCGTCGTCATGCCGATGTAAATCCCAGGGCATCCTTGGGCGGGGCATACGTATCGGTAGACAACGTTGGACTGCATTAGGGGGTCTCCTACGGGCGGGGAGGGGTTGTTGTTCATCAGGAGGTCCTTCGTACGCCGATTCTTGTAGTAAATAATGAGGGACACTCTCTTTCCTTCCTTCATGGGGCGGACGTGTTCCTCTATTATTTTCTTCATGGCTGCTTCGTCCTCCTTGTATTGGTGGTGCATGAAGGCTTTTTAGAAAAGTTTGATATCCTCCGGGGGTGGAATGTTCCTTCTCTCTTGCTCCGTCATGTACCACTTGTCAAGGTCGCTCGTGTTTCTCGGTTTACGAGTTTATTCGAGTACCCATTGTTAATTAGCATCTGGGATGCTCGGTCGAGTTCGAGGTGTGTCCTGCCACGTCGAACAGTGTGAGAGGGCCCTCCTGACGGTGGTGGTCTTAAACAGCGCAGGACACTCGCTATTTCCATTTAGACAAAGTCCAAGGTTCGTAGCTTTGGTGTAAACAGTCAGGGCCTTCGTCAGGAGGGCCCTCTCGCACTGTTCGACGTGGCAGGACACACACCTCGAACTCGACCGAGCATCCCAGATGATAATTAACAATGGGTACTCGAATAAACTCGTAAACCGAGAAACACGAGCCGCCCTTGACAAGTGGTACATGACGGAGGAAGAGAGAATTGTATAAGCAATAATAAATCAAATAACTCAACCGAATTTTACCATGCCCTTTGGTGCGTTGCTCGCCAGTCTAAGCAACAACGAGAAAGCCGTCATCAGAAAGATAGAGAAGACTCTTTACAAGATTATAGTGCTGAAGCAGCAGTCATTTTTAACAAAATAATAATAATAATAATAATAATAATAATAATAATAATAATAATAATAATAATAATAATAATAATAATAATAATAATAATAATTAAATGTAACGATTACATTTTAACGCTGAAAATTCACCATTACATCAAGAGCAAGAAAGAAGTACATGAAAATAAATTAATGAATCAAACTGAATCCCATAAACCAAGAACGACAGTGGACAGAAACAGCAAATATACCATAATATTGCATATGAAAACCGTCAAAAATGAAAAAAACCTAAAGCTTGAAAATTCTCCACTCAGACATTGCCAACGTTGACAGCAATACACCAAATCAACTTTCGAAAGTTAATTTAAGCGAGAGATGAAAACAACAACAACAACAACAAAAGGCAAAATCCAAACAACAGCGGTTACTGGGTCGTAAGTTTTAGGTCACACTCTCTCCTTGCTGGTGGTGGTCGAGGTAAATCCAGGCATGTAGGCAGAAGCGTTTACACGCAAAATCAATGAAAAGTGAAACCATAATTGAATGCAAAAACACTCACGCAAGTAAACAACAGCGTTGGACCATGCAAACAACCAAGGTAGTTCCATCACTGCGACCATCCTCAAAATATTGCGAGGACAAGAAAGAAAGTCTCGGCGTTGTTATTTAAATGCCAACAATAAGACTGTTTCCAGTTGCGTCCAATCATCTCCGAAGACACACCTTTTCCTCCTTTCTGGCTTTGGGTTGTTTTTTTTTTTCTCTCTCTCTCTCTTTATTGCCCTTTTTTCTACATATACTCTTAAATGCCTCTTCCGCTTGGTTTTAGTTTTTGTCTCTTTTGGATTTATTCTCATTCAATCCTATGCAGCCCCAAGGCTTTTCGTCATAATTCAAACCCTTGTGTAAACAATATATTGTTCAAGTGTTTTCTCACCATCACCATATGCCTTCAAACTTTCTATAACTCATAAATCCTTAATGTTCTTTTATATATATATGTATATATATATATATATATACATATATATTATATATATATATATATATATATGTGTGTGTGTGTGTGTGTGTGTCTGTGTGTGTGTGTGTGCGTGTTTATGGAAATTCTAATTAATTATCCCATTACAAATTTTTTTATATAAATATTTTCTCTCCATAAAATGTAAGTTTACATAAAAAGCTTTTCAACTGAACTATGTGAATGGCGGATTTCAACCATATTTAAAAAATAAATTAATTTGAAAATTATAATTCTCAAGATGCTCAGCGCCTCAAACAAATTCAATAGAATAATATTTTCCAATAACTTCTATACATTACGTATGATTATTTGAGGAATAAATAACAATTTATTTTTATCACATATTTAACATTTCGATAAAAAGGCAAATAACATGGTTTAAATACTGTCGCATAATATAGATGAATGAATTTTATTAAAAGTAAATTCTAATCTTCATTTTGCCACGATTTTGCATAAAGACTAAATCGTGAAACGCATTATGACTTCCGAATACACTACCAGAGTTCTGAACCTTCCACAGCTATAGTCAGGTTACTTCATACGGAAGTCGTTTGATAACAGCATTTCCCAAAGGGTCAATCCTAGTAGTGCAGGTTAAGGCGGTCATCATCTTACTATGGTATATCTATATCTTAGACAATAATGAACGCTTTTGAGAAGCATTTCGCGTCTTTTAACTTTCTGTACGTGTGGTTTCATTCTGTTTTTGCTCGTTTGAGTCTTTATTACATATGAAGCCACGAAAGTGGCCTGATCAGTCTTCACAGAATACAGGAACTAGCGCTCTTTTCTACGAAGTCTGCACATGAACAATTAATCAGCTAACTGTTCCCCTGGCTTGTCATTTGACAAATAATAATGTTTGGTGTTTTAAGCAAAGACAGTTTTGTGCCACGCACAAAGGATTCCATAAACCATTATATAAAAGTATTATACTTCCCTTTGCGACGAAATTTAAATTATATGAAATGGCAGATGAAATACCAGAGATTTCTTCTCTCCTTAACAATAAGGGCGATAAGAATGGTGTAAACATATCTAATGGTGAAGCGAAACAAAGGCGGAATAATTCCCAGTCGACAAATTCAAATTTCATTCATCTTATTTCGTAACACAGCTGGGAAGACTTCTTTATTTCAACCCCAAAACTTCCCCCACCACACCAACACGGAGCCCAAGGTAAAAACCTAGACACAGGATAGGGTATTCACCCTTCTATGATGCAATTTTCATCAATAGCATTTTCTGTCCTAGGCAATTTCTTCAAAGCAAGAACTACGTGACGCGCATGCACGAGACACGCAATCACCTAATGCATTTCTAACACATAACACCCCATCACTAAATTGATATGGCTACCGGAATAGCTGAAACGGCATTTACTTTTATGCTGGTCTTTTTCAAATCCTCCCCATTGAAGCGCAGCACGTTATGCAGAATCCTTCACTCCTAAATATCTGTCATCCTTAAAAATTATACACAATTTTCTTTTGTTATAGCAACATCATGTCTCTGAAATTTAGACAAATATATAACTGCATACAATTTCTTTTTTTTTTTTAATTAAGAAATTGAAGCAGTTCCGTAATGAATTTCATCGCTTCTGAAACCAGCACAGAAGAATATGACTTGAAATAACAAGTAACTCTAGTTTCTCCAGATCGCTAGAGAGGAGGGTTCTTAGCCTCGAGAGGAAATTGGAAAACGATGTAAACTATCCCTTGAAAGCCTGAGTAAAATATACGAGAAACTCCACAAATCATAGAGCAGATTTATGTGAAGAATCTAATGGGAAAAAGTGAGAACGGGAAAATCTGTTCTTCAAGCATTTAATGACAGTAACATCGGCAACCATAACCTCGTGAGTGAATAAGCCGAGAAATTTGCGGATTGATAAGTAACGAACATACGTATATATTCCCTAACTTACCATCGTCTAGTGACCTTACCACTACACCCCACCTTCATATGCCCGTGGTAACACCCATAAATAAAGTGATATTTGTCGTTGCTCATGATTACAAGACAGCGAAAGCAGCAAAAACGACAATATCAACAGTGGTAATTTATCATAGTATCTTCTGTTCACATAAAAAATAACATTTAATACATATCTAGCATTCATATAGTACAAATAAGGTACAGCTGTCAGGAATTCGTCAACTGTCACTTTTCACTATACGATTACTGCTAATAGTTGAAGTATCAGCAGAGGTGGTAGCCGAGATCTCGAGAGAGGGGGACATCATTTCTCTTATTTGACCCTTTATGAATTGAGAGGGTCTTTACGGCTCAGATAACGAGCATACAAGCAACCAGCGTCACGCAATTTACCCGGCATTCATTTCCTGACTTTGCAGACCAATGATCTTTACAAAAGAGCTTCACCTGACTTTTAAAATAATCCCAGTTATTTCAACACCTTGACGACACCTACCATTAACGGTTGTCTGCTCTAGGTTATAGATGTCCGTTACTTATGGTTGCATGATAATGCCAAGTATTGATATTTTCTTAGATTTTACACACACACACACGCACACACACACACACACACACACACACACAACAGAGAGAGAGAGAGAGAGAGCAATAACGAATCCATAGCTTCTAATTGTGCACACTTACCATTGCCCTTCCACCCACGTTATGACATTCCCTTTAACGAGTTCATTCATCTCTGAAAATTGCCTGCTGGAACCCAGAGTCCATCACCGATTCTTCCTCGTCCTCTTTACCTTTTCGGAGTGAATGCTCACTTTAAGATAATTTGCACGTCTAGTGGGTCATCTTCTGTATCTAAAGTCAAGGGATACACTTAAAGAGGTCAAAGGCGGGTGGTTTATACCAGCCGGGAACCACTTAACTAGAGTTACTTTATTCAGCGAATTTGTTCTCAGCTTGCTTCTGTCATTTCTTACGTAAACCGTCTAAAATGCTCTTGGTCATGCATGTCCACTCCATAAGGACTGTCCATTTCATTTTTTTATTCTACACTAACACGTTAATATTTTCAACTCAACATATAAATACACATGTTAGGCTCACACATTACGTGTTAAAAAGTAACTGCTAACCATAGTTTCTTTATAAGGTACTTCAAATTTCACGTTTCAGATCCCATGCGCTGTAATATAATGGCCACATAAGGTATTGGCTAAATCCCACTCCGACCATCCACCCCACAATGCGAGATGAGAACAGCACAGGTTTCAATTTTCCTCATTTACTTCTAGACGGCCTCTCACGCCCTTACTTGGTCAATTCAGATACCTACGCTTTACAGGATACTTCATTTTCTTTTGTTCCTTTTATTGATCTTTTCCAAATACAATAACGTCTCTGGATTTCCAAGTTCTGTAGCAATAAGTGATTAAAACCAGCTAATCTTCACTGTTACCGAAATGATGGTCTTGTAGAAACCCTGAATACCATTAATACCAATATTCAATCATTTGTATGAAAGACAACGGCATTTTACCATGCTACCTGTATGAACAGCTCTATTAGAATAATTTCAAAAGTATCCAAAAAGGCGAAAAAAAAATTAGTACGATCCACTCGCTATATACCGCTTCACCACAGTCCAAATTAACAATATCATGGAACAAATTAACACCTTTATAAAATGGGCAAAGTTCCCCATCCTCTTGAAATGGATGAAAATCATCACTTTAAATGAATTCATTAAAACGCATTTTATAAAAAGGAAGACAAAACATTATATCTCATCTTACAATATCGATTTTAATATCTAAAATGCCAAAGAGAAATATCGCAACTTATTGTTCATTCTAGTGACAACTGAAAAATGAAAACGTTTTGAAATGCTTTCAGTTTTCCTCGCAAGGAAGTAATCGATGACGTTGGAATAACAAGATTTAATGCCTTCCGAATCACTCAAAATATGGCCATTACGTCCGGATAACGATATTATCCGTTATTGAGAGCATGATGACATGACCCTCTTTTGATATTCAGGATCAAGTGTTTCAGTCTCCTTGAATATAACGAAGGGCCTTTGTTATGAGGGAGCTCATCGCCATAGCAAACAGGATCAATCAATTGTGTCAATCTACGCCGCCCTTCATTTGTTTATTGGACTGTGAAGGAAACAGAATTTGATCCGGATCTCACAGCATATAATAAAGGCAAGTTGCCCTCTTTACATATTTAAGATATATTACTATATTCTGTATATATGTCGGTTGACACACACGCACATACACTCATATTATATATATATAATATATATATATATATATATATATATATATATATATATATATATATATATATATATCAAACATACATATATATACATACATACATACAAACATATATATATATATATATATATATATATATATATATATATATATATATATATATATATATAGATAGATAGATAGATAGATATATATTCTTGATTCTATATATATATATATTATATAATATACTATATAATATTCTATATTTCCAACATACTTAATATGCGGCTATTCATATACGAGAATGCATGCCAACACAAAAATACACATACAGATATGCACGCATAAATGTGTGCGTATGTGTAATAAGTATGAGTATATTTATACCTATATAAGTAGCGTAGTGTATATGTGTGTGGGTATACTTCATATATATATATATATATATATATATATGTATATATATACACACATATAAGAGAATTTCTAACAAAGGGTGGCTACAAGACAATAGTAACTGTAATGTCCATCCTTTTACGACTAACTGAATCAAAGAATATCCACAATGATTGCTGCTTCATACACCGGCGGAGAAGGCGCATCAACAGCACGTCAAAGCAACCTGTTTAGTAGTTGACAGAGTTGTCCACTTCTATCTTGCTTCATCCTTTCTGTCTCTCTGGATATTAACTCTCTTTAGTTCTAGGACGACTTTTATCTAGTTCATCTGAAATAAACAAATAAATATATATCTACTATATATATATATATATATATATATATATATATATATATATATATATAGCTACTTATTGTACACATATACCCATACTTATTACACACATGCACACATGCGTGCATGTCTGTGTGTTGGCAAGCAATCTCATATATGAATCAATTCATGCATACATACATACATACTACATACATACTATATATAATGTTATATATATATATACATGTATATATATATATATATAGATAAAAAATATATGATATATATATATATATATATATTATACTGATTCATCTGCAATGATTGAGGTCTTCGTATCCTCAATCCACACTCTTGCGAATTAATATACCCGTTTCATACGGTCAAACAATTCCCCCTTATTATCAAACCATCTTTAGGGAACGATAATCCAACTTCACTGTTACATTATCTTTTAATACACTCCTTCATACATCAACACATTTCTCTTTTCCAAATCTCCTTTTTACAAACAATACGTCACCACTTTATCTCATCAGTTTTGACATTAGTAAAAGGGCATTCAATTTGTAGTAAGCGTCATTACCTAACCTGTTGTTTCCTATGAAATGTTAATAACTTGGGATAATATTATTCTTTCTTATAAGGCACGGAAGCGCCTAGGGGAGGCATTTTGAACCCCTCCGTGGGAAGAAATGTCCCCTGAATGGTCGATGGGCCTCTTTCTCTCGAGACATTTTCTCAACGGTGTCAGGTCAGGCAACTGTAAGCGGTACTACGTGGGCATTACTGCCCTAGTAGGTTCATTCAATGCCTAATAAGATGTAGGAGCACTTGCTGGAGAGTTACGGAATCCTTTTTGGCAAGAAATCCCATAAATAGAAAAAAAAATTTTTTATTAAAGCCAACTGTAATCGCACCTTCTCACAGCTGCAGGATTAAAAAGAATATAATAGTATTATTCTGTCAGTTCCCTGTGGCGTTGAAACCACCAGACAACCAAGGAGAAGTAGGATGCTTTGGCCATGAGGAAAGTGAGAAAAAATAACAATAAAGTGGAAGTCTTTCCAGGAAGCTGGAGAGGATGACAAATAAACTTCTGGGTAGATCGTGTGGAAGGGTAACTGGAATGAATAAATACTCTCCACTCCGCAAAAGACGTGAGAATGGGAATTGCAGGAATTCTTCGGTCGAGGGAGTTCACCAATGAAACCAATTAAAGAATGAATATGGCGACTGCTATCATCTTGAGTCTTCTCTGGGTATAATTCCTATTTGAGAAGCAGCTTGTAACTGAATACAAATATCTATCTATCTATCTATACATACATACATACATACATACATACATACATACATGCATATATATATATATATATATATATATATTATATATATAAACTCCTAACATACGCCTTGCTTACCTAGGATTCAGACCTACGTCACTATTGGATGACAAAGGTTGTAGCGACTTTATCCACCTGACTATCAAGAGCTGTCTTCACAGTTGAATAAATGAAATCACTGTCGCCTTATTATTCAAATTTCTCTTTTGGTATAGGTTAATCACATGGGAGAGCGAATTCGATACTGATCGAAATATCAACCCGTAAATATTGGAGTCATTTGTAAGATTATATATATATAGAATATATATATATAGTAATATATCTATATATATATACATATACATATATATATTATACTGTATAAATAAGGTGAACATCTATCTATTTCTCATTTGTAAAGCGTGTTTTAATTCGACAGACATATGCTCGCATAAGCTGGAACAGATCCACCTTCGTGTAACAGTGAACTAAGTAGCACCGCTATCGAGTTAGCAAGGAAAGAGTTTCTCCATTTACATCTACATTTAAAGCTGGTATTGACAAGTGTATCCAAAATAGTGTAACGTTACTAAGTATTCAGACTTAGAAATACATGCACGGTGAAAGAATGAAAATTATAGTATATATATTATATATATACATGTGTATATATATCCATATACACATACATATGTACATATGCATTTATACAAATATATCACACACACATATATGTGTGTGTGTGCATTTGCAACTGCAGTACATAATCACCGCGTGATTTAAGGCAGATTTTCCGTGCACTTCCTTAAACCGTCCGTGAAGGTACCCAAATCAAGCGATTCGCGTTGTTTGAGCAAACAGCCTGTACGTATGAACAGGAAGCCATCATCCGAATCCCAATATTGAGTCAGCCCGAATGCAGATACTGAAGCCACTCGGGAAGAGTCGGTAATCCGTAGAGCCAGATGTTGCCTTCCCTTGGGATACAGAGGCTCCAGCATAAATACCTGAATTTCCAAGGCATTAATTAGTTACCTGTGAGAAGGCTTTTATTGTCCTGGAAGCGTTAATTAATAATAGAGTATGCAAACATAACGCACACACACATACTCTCGCTGCCAATGAATTGAAATATGTGAAAAATAAACCATGATGAAATAGAAATCTTTTTATATTAAGCAGAAATGGAATACTTTCGTAAAACTGCTAACATTCGGTATGATCAAATACTTCTTTCGAGATATGATACAAACGCCTTTACGGAAGGATATATCCAAAGCAGACAGGAAGTAAAAAAGAATAAAAAAACTCGTACGCATTCACAACATACAATTACACAATTTATGAAACAACGATCCTTAAATAATTAAGGAATTATAAGTATCCGTTCTGCCAAAGATTGTAACACTGGATACTAACGAATGACTTTCCGTTATAAATATAATAACTAATACTTCCAAGATATGGAAACTATTATATCAGCCAGTGCTTGTAATCGTGTGTCATCAAAGAAACTACAAACATAATTTTTACTATTATTATTATCATTATTATTATTATTATTATTATTATTATTATTATTATTATTATTATTATTATTATTATTATCATTATTATTATTAATATTATTATTATTATTATTCGGAAAATTAACCCTTTTAATATGGAACAATCCCACTTGGGCCTTTGATTGGAAATTCAAGCTTCCAAAGAATACGGTGTTCTTTTGAAATATGTAACGGAAGGTAATAGGAAATACAGAAAGAAGAGATCTGTTTTTAAAATATAAAATACAAATTAACAAATTTATAAATAAATCGCTAAAAGTTAGGAAATTACTGAAATATAAGGAGAACTGTTATAGGATAGTAATGCATTGCATCTTCGCCTGAGCTTTTGAGGTTCTAATTGCCCACCATCCTCCGGGAGACTGTGTCACTTCCCAACAGTGTTAGGGTAAAGGGTGTCTGGAACTGCGAAGTTCGATAGCGAAGCACAGTTACTGTATATTGGTACTGCAGTTCAGCAAATGTGGTCACTCTCGGCAGGAAAGGAGAATCTGGGATCTATTGTGAAGGTGAAGCATCTCTGTTAAAATACAACTTATGAAAAATTGACAAACAAGAGACCATCATCAATCGATAGTCCAAGTCATAACTGCTGTTGTTAGGAAACAGAAACCTGCCACCAAGCGATAGGAGAGACATCCACACCGGAGAACAGTATTCCAGTAAAAGGAGAAATGACCTAAAATAGGTTGCACTGATTTTATCACTGTTATAAATATATGAGGCCTTACATACATTACCTACCTTCCGTGCGACATTTGCTGACTCTCATTAGATGTTTAGCAAAAGTCAGATGTAAGCAAAAAGCTACACCGAGAATAGTTGAAGTTTCATACTCATGCAGCAGAGTCCCATCCGCTTGAATAGAAGGATAGGGTGGAAAATTTGCACGAGATCTGTTAATCAATAGTGTGTTCGTTTTACTGCCGTTCAGCCTCATGGACTACACCTTGCAATAATCCGCTCCACGTTACGATTAAGACTAAGGGCAGCATCACTGCTCCAAAGTGGAGACTTTACTACACTCACAAGTGTTGTATGATCTGCGTACTGAATATCCTTGATTTCCCGGCCAACAACCATGTCACTTGCATAAACTAACAATAACAGTAGACGAAGAACACTAACCCGTAGAACTCCAGATACAATAGGTTTGTGTTCATTAAAGGGATCTTTAATGAACACAAACTCGCTTTTGCCTACCAGTAAGGAAATCTTGAAGTAATCTTCAAATCATCCACCCTCTCTAAGACTCTGAAGTTTATAAATGAGGGACTCATGATTGACTAAATCGAAAGCAGCATTAAAAACTATTTGAATTGCTCTACACTCAAAACTCTTAATAAGGTTCTCTTGCAAGTAGCATGTCAGATCTAAAAAAGCATCAGCTAACAATCATTGGGAATCCTTATACTTGTATAGTGTCTTAAAAATAAGTTTTTCAGCAACATTGGAGAGCACAGGGAGAATAGAGATTGGTCTGTAGTTACTACAGGCCGCAGATATGCCACTCTTCGAAACAGGCGCTCTATTACTAAGTTTGTGCTCATCTGCAAATATACTATGTCCACTTGAAAATCTATTAAATCAACTAATCTTTTGAGACAACACACTAAAACTTATTTGAAAAACAAAGGGCCGAAACCATCAGTATCTTCTCTTCCCCAGGTATCAAGATTGTCGAGAATTTCCTAAATATCCCTCAAGCGCGCCATTATCTGTATAATGGCCTTCCATAATTTTAGATAGGATTCATAGCGCCAGTCCACAGAAACCCATCAATCAATAAACGAATATCAGTTTGGCGTTTTCCTGCACGTGTCTCTCCATTATCTTTAGAATCCAATTATTATTTCTCATCGTATTCAATTTCACTCCTGTTTTTTTTTTCCCCACTTGTAAAGATTTCTACTTTGGAGTGCCTTCTTGTAATGTAGATAATATTCGGACTGATTTCCGAATAATAATAATAATAATAATAATAATAATAATAATAATAATAATAATAATAATAATAATAATAATAATAATAATTGTAAAACGTGGCCAAAGAGTAGATTTTAGTATACGGACCAGCCGATCGATTTATAAATTTCTAAATAAACTCGGTAACTGGATAACACCTGAAATGCATGACATGTGAAGCAAATTCGATAATTTCATAAAACAACATTCTCTTCAACGATTTCCAAGAGAGAGAGGAGAGAGAGAGAAGGAGAGACGAGAGAGAGAGAGAGAGAGAGAGAGAGAGAGGAGAGAGAGAGAGAGACATCACCAGCCGATTTCTAAGACCACATGAAAGTGCAGCAATAAACAGCGGTCTTAACAAAACCCGTCTGAAAACATGTACATAAAATACCAAAAGAAGACTGGAAGGCCACACTGCGTGTTTCTGCCCAAAACTTATGTACACGAAAATAAGAAAGCTTGATTTCATAAGCACTGCCCACGTTTTTAAGAAAAAGGTATTATATATATATATATATATATATATATATATATATATATATATATATATATACATTTATATACATATATATAAATATATATATGCATGTAACATATATATATATATATATATATATATATATATATATATATATTATATATATAATGAGTTTTATCACATCACCACGCTTCATATCCACGCATGTCCTTTAATACACACACATATATGTATATATAGTATATATATATATATATATATATATATATATATATATATATATATATATATATATATATACATATATATATATATATATATATATATATATATATATATAATTACTTGTTCAGTCTACACTGAGTACAAAATGTAAATCTGGCGTTTTCAATAAGAATCACTTTATATTCTCCGTAATACTAGGCACCTCTACTTAGCAAAACAAAAACCCAATATAATTATCGGAATTCTATCTTATCAAAATCGATTTTCTTATTAAATGAAAACACCAAAAAATATCAGAGAGCGAAATAACAAAAAGTCGTCCATTCTTCAACTTTCTTCTTTCCTTTTAAATATTTATCTCCTGAAAACTCCAAATATGTAGCACCCTTTGATATCCAGTCAGTGTTATTCAGGGAAAAGTAATTCATGATAATGAACTCAAAAGAAAAAAAAAGCTACATAAAAAAAGCGTTAGATAAAAAGAGTGAAATCGGCGTAAAAATCATAGGAAAAACAATATATTAGAATTTTTTCAACTGTATTTTTTGTATACTTGATTTTTCATACTTTCTTTTTTGTGCCTGTTTTTTTTTTCAACCCAGGACTTTGTTGATCAAAGGCTAAACGACTTTTGATCTATTGTTGTGAATTTCGCTTTTGAGATACATATTTGATGAATACAGCGCAAATAAAAAATTAATAAAAATGAATTCTCTCAAATGCGATAAATCATATAAAACGAAATTATATCAGCGATGAAATAAACCTTTCTTTTCTCAAGTGCTAAATAGCAACAGGGCAAAAGAGGGTTTTCGTTACAGAATACGCGTCACTCAAATCAATCACTTAACTAGTATTACAAAATAAACATTAATAAGACTATTTACATAAAGAACGAATCTATTAATCATTGCCTTTCATGCTACGTGATAATTTATTTCTTGTTATTTGTAAATGAAATTAAACAAGTAAATAAACAATTGGATCCGTGCAAAGACAAAGTAATTTAATTTTGAGATAATTCTAGTTTTCCAAATGATGTAAAAAAAAAAAATGCGTTTTTTCCATACGAAATATCGACAGCTGACCACAACTGCTCCACTAAAATTGCTTCACATCTCGGGGTTTTTTCCCCCCCTTCTAAATTATGGGTTTGGCAGCATGAACGCTTCCATGGCCCATTTATGGTTATTCCCAATACTGCTCCGTTGGAATTAACGGCCGACCTTTGAAAGACAACAGCTCCATGGACATTCTACAAGCCAGAGAGAGAGAGAGAGAGAGAGAGAGAGAGAGAGAGAGAGAGAGAGAGAGAGAGAGAGAACAAAGCTATGTCTTTAGTAAGCATCCCTTTCCTTGATACGGGTTCTGCAAAATTTCGTTTGGATATTAACATCACATGGTTGTAAGTGTCCCTGTGTTATGTATATACATTTATCCCATTAACACATACATGCATTGCATACACCATCTCTCTCTCTCTCTCTCTCTCTCTCTCTCTCTCTCTCTCTCTCTCGAAATATACAAAAAAAAATCATTATGTACGGTAGCGGGAAACGAACCCGCGATACCAAAATCACGACGAGGTCACATTGTCGACCTGACCACGCGAAGGATAAAACTTTTTTCCTGTCATTCATACAAATACCTGTCGTTTTCCGATACATGTTTATTAGAGCTGGAATAGACCCATCTTCACCATCGTAGTCAAGAGGGCAATCGTTTTTATATATGTATATGTATATGTGTGTGTGATGCCAACCGTCTTCCCATACAGTCTAAATAACTCATTCAAATCACCTACTCAGCAACTAACTTATTCGTTTACTTATCCAATGCTTATATATTAATACATAGGGATTCTCTTGCCTCAATATTTGCCAGATTTTAATTCAAAATTAAATAACAGAAAACATCAATCGTCCGCCTTCCACTATATCCCATACATTCGTCATTTGTATTTGCAAAGATTTCCACAGCCTAATAACTGACTTCACTTAATACGTTCGTTATGCGTATAAACAGTTGGAATATTTAAGTACCATTTCAATACAAACAATTATTGTCCACAATCCCGGTCCTTCTCCATAATAATGGCACAGTGCATCATCACAGGGGCTCACTTATTTAATTATATAAATTAGATGTAAACTAGCGCTGTGACATCCATGGTTAATCATTACCGATAAACTGCAAACTAGCTTTTCAACAGTCTCTTCATTGTCTTTAGCTTTGCCCATTTCTATATGGGGTAGCTGTTTCCTATCAGCCTTCCCCACCCCTTCTTACGTCTAATGCATCCTGACTTCTCGGTTCTTTCTCCTTCTATCTGAACTTTGAGCTTCCTCCCCTTCTCCTTCCCTCTACCTCCATATTCATAACCCTTTTACACACATGATCTGCCCTCCGCAAAAGATGACCAAACCACTGTATGTAGTCTTCTTTCCTGGGCCTTCGTTCCTGTAATGAATTCATTACTGATTCTATCTCTTCTTGAGAGTACAAATTCATCTCAACATCATTATCTCTGCCGCATCCATCTTCCGTTCTAGAGGCTTCTTCATCGGCCACGCCGCGGCTTTACCAGTTTCCCAACAACCGATTTATCTAAATATCAGAACATGTGGCTTTAATACAGCCAAGGTCACTCACCGATTTAATACAAAACTGGCGTCATAAAGAGTAAGGTCACTGACGTTGCAACATTCAACATCACTGAATAACAAACACACCTACGTTACAACAACCTATACTCTGTTTTTTCCATCTGTCCATCCGCCTGTGGTGTTTTTGTATGGTAACATTGCGTCCCGGGCTTTAGATAGTTACATTCAGCTAACATTCAACGATTATATTAATATCCTATTTCGAATATTAACGGGGTAATTCGCATACAGTAAATTATTAAAACCCTTTTCAGTTGCAAATGTACACCCAGATATCCTTTTATTTACCTAAAACTTACACATAGCGTAACTATCTAAAGTCCGGGACGCAGTGTTACCATACAAAAACACCACAGGCGGATGGACAGATGAAAAAAAACAGAGTATAGGTCACCGACTGACTAAATACAAACGGACGTCACAACATGCAATTATATCCACGCCATCACAAAGGAGGCAAGAAGAGAGGTTGGATATTCCCCGCGGAAAATGCGTTCCTATCGTAGATTCACATCAACCGTGCATTTGATGTCTAGGCCAGTCCCTTACGACGCTCATGATTGGAAACTCTCAGTCTCTCTAGAGAGTTCACATGGATAGGATCTATGTTCCACCTCTCCTGAGGGATACGTCTTTCAGGAGAGGTGGAACATACCTCCTGCCTATGCGAACTCTCTCGAGAGAGACAGAGTTTCCAGCCCTGTGACTGGCTTATCAACAGCCAATCAGGAGCGTCGTAAGGAACTGGCCTAGCCATTAAATGCATGGTTGATTTAAATCTATTATAGTTCATTTACAGTCATTGAATGTGTTCTCATCATCCAATCCCATATCCATGTTCGTTCACAACATTATCGCCTGCAATACATTAGAATTTTGCAGTTAATGTCCAATGTAGCTGTATACTAGAAGAGAGAGCCCGAAGTGACAGTGTAATGTACAGCCCACAATCCTTTCGTTGTATTCGGAACCTTATAACTGGCTCTCAAAACCACAACTAATACTATACCCCTATTGTTTTCAACTTCACCGACATCGCTATAACTAGTGCACCGTCCTGCGATTCATCTATAACTAATTTTCAATTTTCAATCCTTATGGCAATTACAAAGCTAATTACATTAATTACAGAATTTGTCGATTAGAGATGCTAACTAAACCGTATCTCAAACCCACATCTAGATCACCCGTGTGGTCCATTTTCTTTCCTTTAACAAATCTACCCTGGAACTTATGAACAATGAAATTAAGTATGTATCAGATGACTGTAAAATCAGTTCCATTATTTGACCAGGATTTATGTCAACCAGATCTCCGTCTGTCTGTATTATACAGTTTTCATAAATGTGCTAACGAAACTCATCTCACTCCTTACGTTTTTAAAGTGGTCTTAGTGTTAGACATACATAATCCCAAAAGCTTTATCAATAAATAACAGTTTCTTGTCCCGATTGGCCTGTTTATCACTGGATTCTGGGAAAAAAATTCTAGTACGATCTAGACTTCGTCTGTCATTTTATTCTTCTCAGATTCCTTTGTGTCGTCCAATTGTCGTTTCTCAGCAGCCAAAGCTGAACCTGTATTTTCGGAGACATATTCGCATTCTTATCTGGACGTGACTGACAAGGCAGCTCTTTGATGCTCCGTCTTGGGTCTCTCTCTTTGTCTTCATATCAGGCCGCAAGTCTCTGCAGGGAGCGAAGCATCTTTTTATTCGGCCATGATTCACGAGCAACACCATTTGTTAGGTTAGACTGCATATGCTTCCATGTAGGCTTATTAATGGCAGTGACAGTGAGTTTTATTATCATTAATAATAAGGATCACGCGTGCACCATCTAGTTACGAGCATTCCTTGTTAAGAAGTATTTTCATGTCTCTGAACCTTCCAGTTATCTATTCTTTAATGGAATGTGTCCCTGGAAGTCCCAATCACATGTTCAATAGAGAATGTTTGAAATTCCTCGATATCTATTCTTCAACGAAAGATCTCAAATTCCCAATATCCATTGTTTTTTAGTTTAAAAAAATCTATCTGAAACCCTCCGTCATCTATACTTTTCAATAAAATATGCATCAGAAATTCCCGATACCTATTCTTTTATACAATCAACCAGTTTAGAATCCACCTACGCATTGTTAATGGTAATACTTTTTTTTTTTTTTTTTTTTTTACAATAATAGTGGTTTTGAAGGTAATCATTACCAAGCGAAAATTTTCCAGTGTTATCAGCCAGCTGTGATAAGCACATCTAAGAGATAGTGGGTAAAATACTGCTCATAGGATACGTTCCTTTTGGAAGTCAACTTATCAGGGCAGTGTCATCTGGGCGATGTAATGGGGCATCTAGCAGGTTTATGTAATATTCGATTTTCTTTTCTATCTTTATATCTTCAGTTGAAAACCCTTCTGCATAGAGTCAACAGACTATGTATAAACCCAAGAAGGTACCAAAGGGGAAACAGCCTGCAATGAGAGACAAGTTACAGGAAAAGGTGATAAATAAATAAATATGAGAGAATAGAAAATAAAACCAGTACACCTGAATTCATAAGGCGTCAGACGCCAGCAAAGACCACAAATGAATTAGCTCTTCGCTTGAACATTTGGAGATCAGAAGATTCCACAACTGCATTAGGCAAACTACTCCCAATTTCAGTTGTAGACAAGATAACACACCTAGCAAACTGATTATGATTAAACCTAATACTGGTAAACATTACACTATTTGCAGCAACAGCCTGCCTAGTGTTGACAACAAAAACAGTTAAGCTAGGTCAAAAACAGTGCAGAGGATGTTTGACGTTGCAGTACATTCTTTGCAACATGATGAACTCCTCTTACGTTTACCACAACTTAACAGTAAGAGCTGGCAAAGTAAACTCGGCTGATGACGTAACTCTATCTAAGAGTTTGAGAGGACAGTCAATACCAGAAGACCACCCAGGAAGACAGTACTCAAAGCAAAGAAGAAGAAAAGTAAAAACCCTTAGATATCATAGTTTCATCCTGAAACATTCTAAAGGATTTCTGCAATATACCAAATTGTTTAGAAACAAATGAAGCATTATTACTTGCATACTTCTCATAAGTAAATATCTTATCAAAAGTTACACCTAAAATCTTGTCACAGACGTTTAAAATAGTACCACTTAAATGTAAATCAGGATGCAAAGGCGTGTGTTCTGGATCGGCCAGTTTGTTCGCCAGACCTTGCCACATGCAGCTAGTATAGCTAATGAACAGCAAAGGTTAAAGTTTGTAAATTAGCACAGAATGAACTGGAAACATGTAGTTATGGTTATGCTTGTTCCAAAAACTTACTTCTATTCTCACTAATACCATCACTATTTCAACTTGAATACCAGATATGAATTATTGCCACTTATATAATGCAATAGTTTTTTTCGTATTGACAAATATTAAGTCACATATATCATTCAACATCCAATTCACTATACCAAGGGTGTAGGTCAAGCGGCAAGATTCGAACCATGACCTGGTTTAGAAGAGATTATCGACTCTGCTGCACATACGCCTGTCGATTTCAGGTTCCGTAGTTGGATAAATAACAAATATTTTCAAAAAACATTTCTTCGTCCCTGCGATTAACAAGCGATTGGCTTCAAAATTGAACCAATCGTGTCCGCAGTGTCTACGGCCTTCTTCAAAATTTCATCTATGACCATCACAAAGTAAGAACTGCGGACTTGAACAATTTCCTAAAGTTAGTCACTTCCCATAAGGATCGATAGAAACGTTCCCAAAAAATTCTTGGTGTTCTGCTATTACCGTAAGAAATCGGCTGCAACTAGTCGACCAAATAAGAAAGTTCTCGATGTAAGTTAATTACTTCTCAAAATATGAGCTCGTGAAAAACGTGGCCACATTTTTCAAAAGACTACTGGAACATGAATCTCAATTTGAACAAAAATCCGTCCTCTCAAATTCAACCAATCACTATTCAGACAATGAGTTACCGTTCCATAACTTTCCATTTCCTTCCGTTTTTGGGTTATATCTTACAGAGGAAAAAGAGATGACATCTGATAATGTAGCATATTTATAACTACAATGGCTGGATGGGAATAATTTAGGCATACTCCACACGGTTCTCAATTTCCAATAAAATCTAAAGTGAAATTATTATTATTATTATTATTATTATTATTATTATTATTTTATTATTATTATTATTATTATTATTATTATTATTATTATTATTATTATTATTATAACTAATGAATGCTTGCCGATATGTTTAAAGAGGGGAGGGTACAAAATATCAGTACTGGGTAAATAAAACTGAATAAGACTAGGAAAGGTAAGTGTGCTTGTGTGTACATCTCAGTAAAATTCGCTTTGTATAAATAGCTAATCCCCTTTAGATGCAGGGTTTCTCATAATCCTCTAATTGATCGCAAGCTTCCAAGAAATCGCTAACCCTTCCGTGTGCATCACGGCCAGTAAATGAAAAAAATGATCCTACATGAAAGGATGCCACAGCAAAGATAATGAACGATTTAGACTACGTTTGAATGGTGGTAATGGTTAATTAGCATAAACACACGCTATCATTTAATGATTAAAGAAATTGATGTGCTGGCGTATATATCGCCTTGTACCAATTGGTCATATGCTGTACATTTGCCCATTATTCACTGGTATAAACGGATGAAAGATTTGGAAACCTACATCCAAAGTTAATGCTTAGCATCCATGTACTTTTAGTCTTCTAATTTTTTTTCTACTTTTTTATGTAAGAATTCAACAATTACTGCATTAGAAAAAATGTTTTAAAATATTTGGATTTACACGAGGAGTTTTTCTTACCCCTTGGCACTACGCACACTACACTCTGCAAAGAACTGTTAAAAGACCATGTAGAGAGAGAGAAAGAGAGAGAGAGAGAGAGAGAGAGAGAGAGAGAGAGAGAGAGAGAGAGAGAGAGAGAGAGAGAGAGCGATCCCCTATGAATGAAAATGTTAGGTCTCATTAGAAAAATCTACATTATTCGAGACAGCACTGAAGACTAAAAGCTATGATACATTAATTACAAGACAAGAAATGAGAGACCTGTCTCTCATGAAACAAGTCAGTACTATATTAACTGCCAAAATAACAGGAACAGCGAATGAGAACTTTCTCAAGATATAACAGAAAAAATCCTATACATGAATGATAGAAACACATTAAAAACAATCATACGTAATCAATGGTCATATTTCACATACCGTCGCTATTAAAAAAAAAAATCCCTGTTCCTGTCTTAGGCTGACAGATACCAACACAAAGCAGGCTTTCTTCTTAGCTTACTAGGTGAATTCCGTTTGAAAGACTATAATTATGTAACGTTGCACATTTCTTGAAGAGATGAATGAAATCTCTCCAGATAACCTTGATCCTTTTGTACAAGCAACTCTGGTTGTCCATTTGAAAAAGGAAACATGATTAGCATACACTTTCTCTAGGTGTTTTGAACTGCGTTTGGAAGTATTTCGAATCTATCCATAAAGATTATCTACACAGATGTATCAGTACATTTACACCATACGATAATGGTCTTACTTGTTTTTTGTAGCGTAATACCTATGTTGGTTGTAGAAAAATTTGAAATTAGTAAACAATAGAATGAAATGAAGAGGAAGTAAGCTCTTGAGCCATAGCTGTGTTAATCACGTCCTTACATTTTACCATTCACTAATTCTTAACTGAATATTTTGATTTCATGTGGGAAATAATTTAATGATGATAACGTACGTAGGTCAAGCTGTTCACTCCGCCTGTATGTAAATATCTATCTAGTTTAGTGCCATTAGCCGGAATTTTAAAAGGAAAATGTACACATGCATCTGTGTGGATGACCTTCCTGAATAGATTCAAAATACTTCCAGGCACGATTCAAAACACCTAGAGAACGAGTATGCCAACCATTTTTCCCTTTTCAAGTGAATAACCAGAATTGCTTTTACAGAAGGATCAAGGTTCTCTGAAGTCTTCATTCTTGTCTTCAAGGACTGCGCAACGTTACATAATTAGGCCCTCGAGTAACTTAAACAATGATGTTGCGTCGATAACCTAACTTCAAAAACTTGCAAGTCCCTTTTTTCTACATTCATATTCTGGTTTTTAACAAGAGGAAGAACCATATGGAGATGCTTACATTATGCCATCCCTGGGGCACTGTAGGTAAAACCTATTTTTTTTATTACAGTCATCTTCAGTACCCTGAAGATAACTTTTATCACAAGATTGAATGTCCTGCTAGCTCCTTTTAACTTTCATGAGATGTGTGTGTGTGTGTATACACACACACATGTATTTACGGTATATCACGTATCAATCTTATTACAGGGTGCAGCTGGACATGTAGATTTTGCGCATTGTGTTAAAAACACTAACTTTGGTGTGTTCGAATCAAAGCTTTCCAAGGAAAGGGAAAAAAAGGGGGATATGGAGAAATCGCGCAGTTTTAGAATGTCATCAATATCGCCATTTTGAAAATGGTTTTCGTATCAGCGATGGTTACATGTTAGGAACTGAAGAGAAACGTATTTACCTTACATAATTTTTAGGAATCGTTTCTTTGCCAAGCATGTCACAAAAAATCAACATGTCCTCCTTCTTTCATATGGCACTCATTAGTCTGAAACTATTTATTTCTAAAAAAAAATAATGTCAATTTAGTTCAATTTGTAAGATCGGAGAGTTTAAATACATTTTAAGTGAGATATAATTTAAATTTACAGGTTCAGGACTGACGTGAATCTTCCTTCTATCTCACATGTACAAACTATACACTAATAATGATCAATTATCCTGTCATTATTTGCTGGCACTGCAAGGTTGGTACCCCACGTGTGAAGATTCCCGTTTGTATTAGCATAAAAAAAAGGCAATTACTATGATCAAGAGATTAAAAAAAATGAAATAATTATTTTCCGACATCAAAATTTAAACGAGGAAATGTTGCAACATACCAAGGGCACGCTGGCCACTCCTGTGCTGTCAAAGACAGCAAGGGGTTTATACCAATAAAATACTCTTCACTTTATACTACATATTACTTAGTATTAGGCCCACAAGTAACTAAAACTGTGCTGTAAAAAGCAGTTAGACAGTCACAAATGGAACGACAGATGTGCCAGCAATGAAGTGTTAAGCCAAGGGTAATTTGGCTTTACACAATTACAGATTGCACAGTAAGTAAAAGGCATTGGACAAATGGTCGAGATGGGCGTAGCACTATTTTAATGCCCAAACCTAGTTTTATTCCATACCTAAAAGTTTTCTATGCATGCTATTGTTGTAACATACATGAAGCATTCTTGTTTGATACTCTGCCATTAAAAATCTGTATGAGCTATCGAAATGTGCCATTCAACCTTGTAAATTTGCAGCAGATGTGATTGAACTTTTACTTGTCCTATAAAATTTTGAGAAATTTCATGATCATCAACCATCTTACTGGCCACAGAGATCATCCAAATCTGACTAGTCTGCATACTATAAATTACAAGTTCCATCCCAGTCATAGACGCCATCTTGAATTTTCAGTGACCTCTCCAATGATGTATCGCGGTAAGAAAATTTAACCATACTCTCAATATTATTTAAAACAAGCCTTAGTGTAATTCTGGTCAAAGGTAAAATGCTTCGAGCTCTAGGGTCCCTTTAGGGAAAGCAGCCCATTGCGGGGAAAGATAAGCAGAGGTAAAGAATAAACTAGAAAAGAGAAATAACAAGAAAACACAAAACAGATAAATAACGAGAAAGCAAATAAGCCACAGATCCGAACACAGTTGTTTCTGAGAGCGATTTTGAAAATGGCAGCCATATCCATTTTTTCCTTCATTAGGATGGGGAGAGAGAAATACTTTTGACTGAATATGTAGCAGATGTAGTGTTTTAATCAATAAAATCCACTATTCTATTATTTTCTTACTCTTACTGCTGGAACCTCTCCACAACGAAACCCAAAATAAACTGTCATAAATTTAATACCTTCCTGTTCTCTCCCAATTAGAGCACAACTTTCGAATAAGACATTTGGTGTCTCTGTACATAACACATCGAAAACTATCAAACGTAGAGCCCAAGCATTTTTGAAAATTCTACTTACGAGTTAAGCTCTGGCTTCCTCCGCAATACGTACCTGTAAGTAAATAAATAATAATGAAATGCATCAAGTCCTTATATAAGCAAATTATATTCTACTACTACGTCTTCCCTCGCGTTAATTAAATGTTCATTCATAAATCCTTGTTCTTACCCCTCCTCCATATTTAATCCACTTACGCCTAATTTGAATATTCATTCTACTGATCCCTCTCTGGAAGATAGCGTTATCAAATGTGAAATCGTTCCCTTATTCAGACACGTGCGGCATAAACTGGGGGAGATAAACAACTAATAAGGTTTTATTTATATTATCATTTTAACACTACTCTCATAATGAAAATATGAATCAATGGCTAATTAATGAACAGCATGCCACTGTCTGAACACTATACTATTATTGCCACAACAGTCATCACAAGTTTTCGTGATATAAAGGATACTAGAAGAGTCTTTTACATGCATTCTTAACAACCCAGAAAGTTATTGAACTATATCTATGAGATAATGACTGATTGCTTTCAGCCCAACCTTGGAGTTACAACTTTTGTCACCTACACCAACAATACTTAATCATTAGCTGACAACGATGTACGTAAAACGTTCGCACAGGCCGCCATGGAGCCATACAATTCAAAAAAGTTGACAATCTAAAATTAATAACAAATCATGATCATTTCTTCCTCGATGCATTATGGTACAACTAAAAAAAATCGACTGAAACCCATCCTGACTTTTCTGAAATCTCTGTTGGATAGTAACAGACTAAAAAACAAACAGACACGGGTTGAACACTAACAGTAAGACAAACTTCATAAAGCTGTCCATACCAAAATGGCACAAATCTGAGACTGAATGGATAACGAGTCTTTATGAAATACCCTCAGCCAAATACCACTGGAAAATAGAGTTTCGGAAAATCGCATGATGGCCTCATTACTGTCGATCCCACGATCGGATATCGTTTAAATCCTTGGTCTTTTTCAACGCGAAATAGCAGTGGGGGTCAGGGGCCGGAGGGGTGGGAGGATGGGAACCAGGACGATCCCCCCAACCCCTCATCCATCCCTTCGACTGTGGGACAAAGAAGACTGGGGTATACCCGCTTCCAAAATTCGTGATTTGGTTCTCGTAAAACTTCTCGCCATTTGAACGGAAGTCTTCGTGACACAAACTATATATACCCTTGATAAATTGAACAAAATTACTCGAGACCAAAACGTCGTTACTTCGAGTAAACATTTTGTTACTTCAGCAGAAATTGTTACTTTAGCTTCTTTTCTTAGTGGCCCGATCATTCATTTTTTCAGGATAATAACAAATATTAGTCATCAGAATGCAAAATATTGCTACATAAACAGGATTTATTGTTCTTTGAACAAAATTCATTATTTCTTAAACAAAACTTTCGTCTTACTCAGACTGTGCGATAAAATCAAACTTACTGTTATTTGAAAGGAATATTACATCACGCTTATACTACTGCATAAAATTCACAGAAAATTGATTAACGGACATACTTTCATAATTTTTTTTTTACCCCTGTATCACAATTGCACTTTATTCTACCGGGTGCTTTCATTAGACACAATTTAACACCAATGAGGGTATGCAGATATTAACACGGTTCACGATACATCTTAACAAAACTGGTGTAGGCGCTGAATCCCGAGCCCACCATGGCACATCCACCAGAGGTGTGCCCCCCCCCCCCCCTATAAATTGTACATTTCATACGATTGCTGAATTTTACTACTACCCAAGTGACATTTACGTTACATTTACAAAGCCTGAGGTAAATTCACAAGCTGAAGTTACATTTAGAAAACCTAAGTTACATTTACCAACCTGAAAGTCGAGATACATTCACAAAACCAAACTGTTATACAGTGGTCCTAACACCATATTTGTATCCTGAACAGTAATGGTAATTCAGTACCTACAGCAAATGTAGCATTAACATGTAATATGGCTTGTTAAATGCACTAGCAAACTTACCCATCTATGATGGATGATAAAATACGGGTGCAGAAGTGAAAAATTTATATGTACTATTTGTTCAGCAATATTAAAATAAGGGCGATTACACGAATAGTCTCTCTCTCTCTCTCTCTCTCTCTCTCTCTCTTCTTTCTCTCTCTTATCGCCCTCTCTCTCGTAATGTAATTCAAGGGACGATCACTGAACGCAGAGAAATTCTTATTCATTGTTGTTTCCCCTCTTTAATGATATTCTCTCTCTCTCTCTCTCTCTCTCTCTCTCTTAAAGTAAGTGAAGGGACGATCAATGAACGTAAAGAAGTTCGTATTCATTATTGTTTACCCTCTTTTAATGATTCTCTCTCTCTCTCTCTCTCTCTCGTCAATGTAAGTCAAGTAACGAAGACGGTGATGGGATTATCGGATTACTTAGCTCTCAAATCACAAATTATCTCTTCTCTCTTTCTCTCTCTCATTTTTCGATGGCAAGATAAAATTATAAAATTGTAGTGCATTAATGTCGTTAAATGGCTCTCTCTCTCTCTCTCTCTCTCTCTCTCTCTCTCTCTCTCTCTCTCTCTCTCTCTCTTGTCGGTGACTTTCATTTAATGTAACAGGGATCTTGATTGGTTCGTTTCTTTGTCAATTACTTTGCACGGTGATACCAATAATAAAGTATCTTTCTTTTCATTATGTTACTGCAAAGACGCAACTTGTATCTCAGTGCGTTATGGCTACTGATAAATGCTCTTATGATCCTGTATCTTCCAAAAAAGAGTAGAAAGTAGGAACTTGTCAGTTTCCTTTTTATTATGTCCATTGGCAGGATTGAAATTCCGAAGCAACATTACCGGGCAGTACTTCTTCAACATTATTTTGTGCACTGGCAGTCCCGATGGATTTAAGTTATTCAAAAAATCTTGCGGATATTGATGATAATTTTCATCTTCTATTGTGTCCAAGCTGAAATATTCGTGACTTTCTCCGGGGAAGTTGTACAGAAATTATGTATGAAAAATCGTAAAGTAACTAAGTCTACGGGAATAACCAGCCTCGTTTCACGACCAGAAACTGCTCCGTTTCAGGGAATCCCTTCTCACCCCCACCCCCTATAAAGGAGGGGGGTAGGTTGGATGAAACCATATTACAAACCATTTTAGGGGTCCCCACCATAACCCTGCCAAGTTTCATGCCCATCTGACCAGCCGTTTGGCCGTGATTGAATGACAGACAGACAGACATTACGCCCATTATTGTACGATGATCACCCAAGTTTCGCATGTAATAAAAATATTACCATTACCGATTAATCAAGTGTAACTATAAATAACACTTAATGGAACAAAATACACAACTGCCATATTCAATCGGAATGCATAGTGGTGGATCCTATCATGTCAAGACGTATATATCAATAAATGACCACACAGGTAACAGAATCTTCCCATGTTCACTAAGCACGGGAACACCCAAGACCAAGCAGCTTTGGAATGACACCGACCACTCAGCGTAAAGTCGGAGACGTCCCGGCAGCCTGAAAACACTTAAACAAGCCAAGTGACCACCGACATACCTAGTTACGAACTTTACACTTATTGACTTGTTATTACTGCAACTCTGCACAATGATATAAACAGAACATTACACAGACTAATTATGCATTCAATGTGACAATAAGAAACATTAAAAAAATAGATGGTTACGTTTTCTATGACATTAAATAAAATACGGAAACATTAAAGGGTCGTACCGTCCTTAGGCTCGGGCCATGGTATCTTTATTCTACATAATATATATAAGGTCGAGTAGTGAGAGAGGCTGGCCCGTGCTCGAAGACGGCAAATAAAAACGTGGAGTTTCCTTTCATTTGACCACTGTTATTACAAATACAAGAAACTGAATGTGAGAATACTCACTGCATTTAGGTATTGCCATTAATACTTAAAACATGGACACGTTTGCATGGAACGGGCTGAAAAAAGGCTCTCACGTTGACGATTAAGCATTGAAAATACCGAATAGAAAAGTTTCAACGTGCATGTACCTTTTTACCGAGAAATATAACAATAGTCTCATCTTTATGTTTCTGTACAAACAAACGAAATGAATACACCAAACCCTTCCTGCAAAAGGTGTTCTTTTTTACATTTCCCCTTTTTCATTTCTCTTAGGAATTTATATTCAATACGCAGGAGAATGCTCTCAGCAAAGTTATATAATTCGGAGTTCATATGAACTGGTAAAATTGTTAGGTAAATTCGGTATTCATTAATGTCAACATAAATGGAACAAATGCAGTTACAAATAATGTTTAATAACATATTGGTTTGCTCGTAACATTGCACATAAATTGGCTACAAGATTAAATGATGGATTGAAATTTGAACTGATTGTTAGTTTTGGGTTATTTGCAGAGCAGCAGTTTAAAGCGGAATTTCTGAGAGCTCATTATATGACGCTTACCTTAAATAGTTGCGGAAGTGGCACAAGAAGCAATCAGTCTTAGGCTGTCTATGTAACAACACAAATAAATTTAAATTCTAGTAGTTTGGCGCATTCGTCAGAGACAAACAACGTAACTTCGATAATTTTTTTTCTAAAACTGGAGAAACTGGAGTACTTACTAGTTCCAAAGGAATACTGAGAAACAATAATAAGAAATAAAACAAACTGTGTAATATCAATTATGGAAACTAAAAAAAAAATGTTATGGAGGTAACTTCGAATCTCGAATTCTACACAAAACTAAGCTGGCCCACCAACCAATTTGTCGACACTTCCTGCAAGTCGTCTGAACCGTTTATACTGGGTTGTCTCCAAAATTGTATACGATGACTTTACGTTCGTGCTAACTCATGCATGCAATATTGGGTGACCTCTCACAGTTTTTAAACAATGGCTCCACTGCCACCATTAACCACGATTCTATTACAACAAAAATTAATTTCCGTCCCCTCCCTATTCTTGTTCTTCTGAAAAATAAATAAATAAATAAATAAATAAATAAATAAATAAACACCCGAGCCACAACTAGTCCTGACAACTCTGAAAATCAATCTCAGTTCCATCGAAGCTCGTCCAAATCTTACTGAGCGGATTTCAAAAGAATCTCGGACTGAGGCAGAGGAGATCTCAGCCAATCTCAAATTTACCGAGAGACGTCCTATTCCTACTGATACTTCCTCAAAGTCATAGTGATTTGTCGGGAATTTTCCTCCAACTTTTAATGCATTGTCCAAGGAAATACGCCGGATGAAACCGTCTAAGATCGAATTCATTTCTTAGACAACCAAAAATGTCCTTTTCGGTTGAAGTTTTACATTCACCAAAGATTTCACGATGCTAACCAACTGACTCTTAGAAGAGGCTTCTACTTTCCAAGCAGGTACACAAAAATATGACTTTTTTTTCCGTCTGCTTTTTTTTTATGAACACCTAATAAAAATACATGAACACCATGTAGGTCAATGTCCTTCCCACAAAGGAATCAGATTCTCAATAATTGTTCTAAAGTATCGTGAAAAGAACCAGAATGACGTTGAAAACATGAAAAACATCAAGTTAGCCAAAGCGTATGCAATCCAAAATCAGTGACGACACCATGAAAAAAGGGCCCGGCAACAGAATGACGTCATGATATCCCATCTGGACCATTTGTCACCCCCCCCCCCCCCCCCCCCCCCACCCCCCAATACATTTCCTCCCCCCCCCCCCCCTTCCCCCCCCCCCATCCCCGACCACCCCCAAGCCCGACCCCAAGCTCGTTTCATAAGGAGCTTTTGTCAGTTTCCGACATCAGACCCTTGTCTCCCAATCCCCGCCCCCCCCCCGCCCCGTCCCAGGGCCTCTCCTCCCTACCATCCTTCCTCCACCGACAAAGGAGGCATCACTATTCATATTTAAACTACGGCCCTCAACTCCAAGCATAAATAAAAAGGTAAAAATAAAATGACATGCAACCCTTTCAATATCTCTTCTGCTCCGGCACACAAGCGATCTCTATACACTTTTGGTTTTTATTTTTATTTAAAAAAAAAAAAAAAAACATAGAAAAATGAGTAACAGGAAAATGTAAAAATAAGGAGACCACTGCTTCTTCAACAAAAAGCAAATGGAAAAAAAATCGATAATAATCCTATCAATTTAAAGATAAATTTTACAGAAAATTCAGAGGGAGATACTTACTTAAAGGAAGGAGAGAGAGAGAGAGAGAGAGAGAGAGAGAGAGAGAGAGAGAGAAAGAGAGAGAGAGAGAGGTTTTATAGAGCAAAATATTCATGAGCTCAACACAATACTTTAAAGAGGCATAGTTCTTATCAGGTTGCATTATCGGATCTCTCTCTCTCTCTCCTCTCTCTCTCTCTCTCTCTCTCTCTCTCCTCTACGGACTCTCAATTTTGTTATCATAAGTATAGTGACTTACTGTTATTCGGATTACAAGTTACGTACACACACACACACACACACACACACACACACACACACATATATATATATATATATATATATATATATATATATATATATATATATATATATATATATATAATAAGCATTTTCCATTAGAAGGGTAACTCCCAACCTTCTTAGGCAATGCGTTTGGGATGAGGTTGCAAGCCCCATGACACTTTTCACCCTGGCTGCAACCCATCACAGTCGACTAATCACGAGAAATCTAAGTTCCCGTTTAATTCACAGTATCGTAAGACTAGGTTGGAACCAACGAGCAGCCAATGTGTTCATGTGCGGTTGTGAATTGACATAATAGTCAAATTGGAATGCAGCGCTTAATCACTATCATCGCAAGACAATATTTGGGAGCAACGCATCTTAAAACAGAGAGTAATGTAATGTCAATAATCCTTTCTTTCTCAAGGCACAAGTCATTACTGTGTGTGGGTCATTGCCCTCTTTTTTTATTGGATCGTTGGGACCTGGGGACGTTCTGAGACCTTAAAAGAATTAGAAAAATTTATAAATGAGAGAGAGAGAGAGAGAGAGAGAGAGAGAGAGAGAGAGAGAGAGAGAGAGAGACTGCCATTAAAAGCACACCCGGCTTTGATCTGTGCTAGTATTTCCTGATTATAAAAGCGAATCAATTCTTAATTTGAGGTTGAAACGCTCTACAGTCTACTGAGCGTGCACGTTCTTTCAGTTTAGGTAAACATACATAAACGACATCCTGACCTGCTCTGCTGAGCGGTGACCATAAATATAAATATACTAATGCTCAGTCAGGCAGCCTTTGTTATTTTGTAATTTCCTCTGATAATATTAGAGGACGCCTTAATCTATATGTTACATGAGCAATCGGAGCGAAGAGCTTTTTGCAAATTACAACCAGATCGGATAATCCAAATTATACAGAACATTAACTGATCCATTAACTTCGTTCCCCGTCTCGTATGGCATCTGACCTTCCCGCAAAGTGCAACCACTGATGCATCCTTGGTGCCGTTTCTTTTCATGGTTGCGGTTCATGGGAGCTGACGAATATAATGTTTATTACTTTAAAAAAGATTAATAATAAATCAAGTTGGTTTCATGAGTTACTGCAACACGTTATGTGTGCGCATGTAAATGTTTGTTTATCTAGGTAAATCGAAATCTGATGTTTAATTTTGTGTATAATAAACTACTTCAGATAAGCCAACACACCGAAAAGCGAGGTGAGCTTAAAGATCTGGAATCATGAAATCTATTTGTTTGTGCCACGATTTTGTTTACTTAATATGGCGTCTTCCTATTAGTATTACTTTCATCTCTTAAAAACATCACCAACTGACTGAAAAGTTCCAAGCTATATCACAACATTGACAAACTACAATGTGACGTATTCGTCAAGAAGACTAACATAAAGTAAGAATGAGAAAAATGAAAGGAACAGATGGGTCAATAACCCTTTGCACTTTTACACTTTTGCCTTAAAATTACTTGTTTTTATCTCTCTCTCTCTCTCTCTCTCTCTCTCTCTCTCTCTCTCTCTAATCATTTTTGGAGAGTTCCTTCTACCTTTCATGCTTATGTCTTATCCATTTCTTACTCTGCTTTCAATCATGCCTAGCAACGACTGCGAATACCCACATCCACTCCACCATTCATATTAATATTCACCAGTCTACTTTCCTAGCTTCATTTGTCTTTCATATATTTACTATAATACTATAGTCCTTCTAATGTCTTCAAATTCTTTCACAAGCTTCTGCAACTTCAGTTTGCTGCATCATTCAACATTATCACCATCTAATACAAGTTAACCTACTACATATTCAAAAGAATAATGTCGTTTTTCCTTTGTTTCTTTCAGCGTTTTTTACGCATTAAGCTACAAATGTCCTTTAATATTATCTAATTCGCTCTATCTCAGAATTAATATATTTTTATATATTTCAACCGAGGGGAATTTTTTAGATGATAAGAAATTCATCGGCTCATGGGCGCGAACCACGGAACCAAGGAATCAGAATATCTCGTGATAGCCCTGTGGTTTAAAGCGCTTCACTGTACGTCCTGATTTCTTGGTTCCGTGGTTGGCGCCCATGAGCCGACGAATTTCTTATAAACGAAAAAATTCCCCTTTGTTTAACAGATATAAATATATATTAATTCCGAGGTAGAGCGAATTAAATATTAAAGGACATTTGGAGCTTAATGCGTATATATGAATCACGGTGATGTGATAAAACATATATTATACACACACACACACATGTATATATGTGTGTGTATATATATATGTATATGTGTGTGTCATTGTAATAACAACAATGCCTTGTTATCTTTCAGATTTCTTCACACTTGGGATGCGATTGCACTTAAAAGCCTGAGACCAGAATGACGCTTGGGCAAGATTATATATATAAATTAATAATATATAATATATATTATATATATATATGTTAATATAGTTATGTGTTGTGTGTTATAGTAAAGTGGTGTGGTGTGGTTGTGGGTGTTGGTGTGTATGTTGTGTGTGCGTACGTGTGTATGTATGTATGTATGTATGATGTATATATATATATAATGACGAAGCGTTCCAAATACCTGGTTATTATATAGTTACCAATAAAAAAATATAAAGTTATTTCACAGCAACTAGATACTTGAGCTTTCATGACAGATAAAATACGACTGATTACTCTAAAGGCAACAGTGATCCTTTAAAAAATAACCTTATTAAACATGTAAGAAATCAGAGTTAGTTCATGAAAATAAATGTGAGGTATTCATACAGGCTTAAGTTAATAAAGGGTATCACTCCAACAAAGAATTGCCCACCTCCCAATGTATTAACTCTCTTCAGAAGAAAAACTGAAGGAAACAGCACATTCTATCACTGTGGCATGTATGCACACAAATTAAATCCTATCACTGGTGGTCAATAAATGAAACACTGTTATAGAAATTTTAAATACAAAAATGTATTTTTATTTTAAAATATGTATAAGTGGAATTCATAATCTTAAGAAAATTTACCATTACTTTAAAACAACACAACATTTAATTAATTCGTGAATTAACTCAGTAAATATAATTAAATCAAAATTAATTAATCAAGATATTAATTAAGTGAAATTCAAGCTACAAAAATGATTAGGATTTCAAATGAAAATGCAAGTAGCTGAAAATTAATTCATATGTTAAACTAAATCAAATATGCAATATTAAATCATTAAAAAACACCTAAGCTAATGAAAAAATTGTGAATGCAAAAACATGCAAACACACAATGTATAACTGTATCAAATTCATCACCAACATGTGAAAAACTAAGAAATGGTAACAGAATATATAAAAAAGACACTTAAAAAAATTAACACAAAACACCAAAAATTGAAATGTAAAAAAAATTAAATAAATTCTCCTAACTACTCAAAGTATTATAAGTGCACTTAAAACTGTGACTTTTAAAATACCTTTTAACTAGCTGAAGCTTCAGTATTCACCAAAATAACTTGAGATGTCTGTTACACAATACACATTTACACTGAAGTTGTAAAGCTGAGAGTGACCGAGTATCATGTCTTTACGTAGTGTTGCAAATCTTAAAAAAAAAAAAAAAAAAAAAAGGATGACGTCATATTCGGTACCTCATTTTGGGAACGAAACTGGATGATCTTACAATCAATTTACAAGTTTATAAATTCCCTTTAAAACTAGAGAGAGAGAGAGAGACAGACAGACAGACAGTGAATTTATCAGTAACATTACACGGTTTCTCGAAAGAAAAGAGTGACGTCACTTCCTGAAAATGATTAACGAGATACAGTGGTGTAATCTTTCGAAGTACGAACAAGAAATGGCTGAATAACGCAACACTGTGCATTATTCACATGGTTTAGACAATAAATAAAGAAGAATCATAAGAGTTCAGTACTGCACGTGACTTAATCATATGACTTAGATGTTTAAAAAAACAGAAGAGGTTCGGAAGTCCCCTTAATCCCTAGTAAGTGATGACAGATTACCTCCGATTATGAGCACGTGTTACTGAGACAAAATGCGCGATTGTTTTTTTCTTATATTAACTTTAAATCACACTTTGGTGAATCCTGGACATACATTATTTGAAAAATATTTTACATACAATATTCTTAGTATCGATTCTAAGTTAATCCTATTATGGAATCTGAACATAAAAAATTTACAACGCTACAACATAATGCTACAAACATAACATTACTGGGAGAAATATAAACTTTACCAGGCTATTTCATAGATATGTGTGTGTGTGTGTGTAAGTGCGTGCGTGTTTGTGTGTGTGTGTGCGTAAAACAACCTTGCATTTGCTTACAGATAGAATTATTAACATCCTCGATTGAAGAGGCTGGGAAACATTTCCCAAGAAATTCGATAACAACCAGGAAAATGGTATTTTTTGTTTAAAGATACCTTCATACTTGATGTCACTGGGGAATGACGAGAAACATATAAATAAAAAAAATGACACCATTCGACTTTTTAGTTACAAATTTCAACAAAGGTTTCCGAACTTCTATTCCCAAGTGGACAAGATTTATTGTTTTTTTTTTTTTTCCAAACGTATAACAAAACTTTTGTTATGAAATAATTTTACACTAAACGCTCGTCGTTTTAAAGCTGACACATTCCATACACTTTTTCATATTTTGCATACTTGACATTTGCTTGACATTTGTGAGTACCACATGGATAAAATGTAGCCTACAGCGACAATGCAGTATTCAGTCAAGGCCAGTTTGGCTGTTTATTTTACTCTTCTTTAGTTATATGTGTTAATTTTGATGTTACTACCTTAAAACAAAAGTCCTTTATTAATTCACATTCAGAAAGTCGTAGCCTATGCAATTGCGATGCTAGTTGCATAAAAAAAGCGTGAATAAAAATAAGACCTGCTGCATCTTAAACATATGTTTAGATTTTACTTATATGAGAAATAAATGTTATTAAAATAAACAATGAATTGTATTTTATAAATATACTATATGTATACATATGCACACATAAAAAAAATAAATCGGTATAATGTAAACATGTACG
>NC_087221.1:11287686-11292686 GCF_015104395.2 Macrobrachium nipponense | reverse complement strand
ATATGGTTCTTAGGGCCTGATCTTGTGGCTGCTGTTATCATTCCTTCAGTTTCCTTCTTTAGCTCTCCCCTCTGTAGCCATTGCCATGTGTCATCGCTGGCTAGTTCTTTAGTCTGTCTCATGTATTGTCCTGTGCATTGGTTTGTTTGTTTCCAGTCCTCTGTTCTGTCTGTCATTCTCCTGTCTCTGTATGTTTCTGGGTCTTCGTCTACTTTTATTAGTCCTTCTTCCCATGCACTCTTTAGCCACTCGTCTTCACTGGTTTTTAGATATTGCCCCGTGCTCTGTTTTCGATGTTGACACAGTCCTCTATACTTAGTAGTCCTCTCCCTCCTTCTTTCGTGTTATGTATAGTCTGTCCGTATTTGCTCTTGGGTGTAGTGCTTTGTGTATTGTCATACGTTTCCTGGTTTTCTGATCTATGCTGCGGAGTTCTGCCTTCGTCCATTCCGCTATCCTGCGCTGTATCTGATTACCGGGCACTGCCCCATTGTGTTTATGGCTTTTATCATATTTCCGGCGTTGAGTTTTGACTTGAGTATCGCCTTGAGTCTCTGCATATATTCTTTCCTGATCGTGTATCCTGTCTCATCTATGTGTTTGATGTTGCTCCCATTCTGTACCGGCTTTATCCCTTCAGTTCTCGTTACTTTGCCTTTTTGTATGTTGACTAAGGCGCATTTTCTATTTCCAAACTCCATCCTGATGTCCCCAGATACAATCCTTACAGTCTGGATTAGGGTATCTATTTCCTTGATGCTCTTACCATACAGCTTGATGTCGTCCATGAACATCAGATGGTTGATTCTGTTGCCTCTTTTCTTGAGTTGGTACCCGGCATCCATCTTCTGTAGTACTTTGTCATGGGGATCATGGCTACTACGAAGAGTAGTGGGGACAGCGAGTCGCCCTGGAAGATCCCTCTCCTGATATTAACCTCTGCTAGTCTTATTCCAGAGCTTGTCTTTTGTGCCCCTTGCCACTTCCTTCTGCAGCCTTTCTGTTGGTGGGGGATGGTGTTTGTCTCCTCTAGGTAATTGTATAGCCTTTCACCGATGATACCTGTTAGTAACTTCCACATTATTGGTAGGCAGGTGATAGGCCTGTAGTTACTGGCTATATTTCCCTTACTCTTGTCTTTTTGTACTAAGGATGTTCTTCCTGTGGTCATCCATTTGGGTGCTTGGTGATTTGAGATACAATGCTGGAGTTGTTCTGCTATTCGTGGGTGTAGGGCCTTGAAGTTTTTGAGCCAGTATCCATGGACTTCATCGGGACCTGGGGCTTTCCAGTTTGGCATTTTCTTTAGTTGGTGTCTGACTGTGTCTGTCGTGATCTCTGTGAATCTTGTTTTATTCTCCCTGTTTTTCTTCTCCTTGACTTCCTGGAGCCATGTTGCATGTTTGTTGTGTGATACCGGATTGCTCCATATGTTTTCCCAGAGTCTCTTACTTGGTTCGGCTTCAGGAATTTTTTGGGTGGTTGTTTCTCCCCTCTTAGTTGGCTGTATAGTCTTTTTTCTGGTTGGTTCCGATAGTTTGTTCTGTTGGTATCCCTTATTCCTGTTCATGTACCGTTGGATCTTATGTGCTTTGGCCTTAAGCCTCTGTTTTACATCTTCTATTGTGTTGTTTAGTCCCCTCTCTTGTACTTTGTATTTCTCGTTGAGTTCCTCCCTTGTTTTCTTGCTTCTTAGCCTTTTTTCCGCCATCTCTTTCAGTTTACTCAAGTCAGATCTCATCACCATGATTTGCTTTTCCAGGCGCCTTTTCCAAGGAGGTTGCTGTTTTGGTTTCTGTTGGGTTGGTTGTGCTGGTGGTGTTGGTGTCCGAATCCCCATCAGTTCTGCTACTAATCTTGCTCCTGCATATACCAAGTTATTTTGTTTCTGTGATACGGTGTGTGTATTATGCCCATTATTTCATGACCTCACTTGTTTTTCTCCCTAATTTCTTGGTGTTGTAGGCTTTCATGGAGGGGATCTTTGTTCTCATCTGTATCTGGCTCCATCCATTGTCTAATCTTTTCTACATTCCGTCCTCTCTGTTACTTCGTCGGTGTTTCTTCGTGTGTCGTTGTTTGATACCTCATCCTCCCTGTCGTCTTCTGTGGCATCGTCTCTCAGTTCGTCTTCGTGTAATTCGTTGTCGTGTGACATTTCCCTTTCCAGTTCTTCTCTTTCTGTGTGGAGAGCCAGTTGTTTTTCTTTATGTTCCTTACTTGGTCTGCCAGCCTCTGCTCTGTTTGGGGGGTGTTATTCCTCTCATTCTTCTATATCCTCTCTCCGTCGGGTTTGCTTCTGGTGTAGCATCTCCATATTTCCTTAATTTTCTTCTCTTGTCCATTTCTTCCTTTTTGCTTCTGTAGCTCCAATCTCAGGCTGTGATTACTTTCGTTGTGGTGATCAGTTGCTGGGATGACGACCTCCAAGTACCTGACCGTCTTCCCCTTCAATGGGTTGAATACCTGGTTGCCGGACGAAGCTCCTCTGTTGCCAGAGGTTCCATTTACGTCGTTGTCGTTTATTCCTTCATTTCTTTCCATCATTGCTGAGTTTTGCTATTTAACCCATAGCTGGACCCTACCCCATCAGGGATAGGTACTCATTTACAGCTGAGTAGACTGAGGAAATTATGGTAAAGATCCTTTCCCAAGGAATCAACGCCGAGGGGAGAGCGGTCACCCATCCAACGACTGACCAGCCCCCAATGTTGCTTAACTTGACTTAAGTCCATTGAGGACCTAACCCACTCCTCCACGGCGCCAACATTATTATTATTATTATTATTATTATTATTATTATTATTATTATTATTATTATTATTATTAAACCAAACGAAAACTTCTTTTCCAATGTAATTTATTGATGTCTTTTCATTCAGAAAACAGTTGAAAAAACAACGGAAATTATAGTTATAATTTATGTTAAGTCTCACGGAGTTCTTCAGTATCTTGTACTTGTACATTATTATTATTATTAGTATTATTATTATTATTATTATTATTATTATATTATTTAGTTAAACAATACTACATAAGTTAACAATCGATTACCATATGAAAACTTTAGTAACGCTGACCCGGATTTCAAAAGAGGTCGACAATAAGCAGCAGAAATAAAACTTGGATATCAGAAGTAGCTAATTAGCAACACATTTATAATAATAATAATAATAATAATAATAATAATAATAATAATAATAATAATAATAATAATAATAAAATAATGTACAAGTACAAGATACTGAAGAACTCCGTGAGACTTAACATAAATTATAACTATAATTTCCGTTGTTTTTTCAACTGTTTTCTGAATGAAAAGACATACAATAAATTACATTGGAAAAAGTAAACAAGTGATTTCACAGAATATGGTGTGTCCACAAACAGAAATTGCTTGAAACATCGTGCATTTGCCAACAAAAATCTGGCGACGATAGACATATTTCTGCTAAACTTTGCAGAGTGGACCCGCAGCAAAAGTTAATTACCTACGGGAAGAGATATAGTAGGCCATACCTTAAGATAATGGGGGAAAAAATAAAACGGAACAACAGTATCCTCTTAATTCATGTTCAGTGTGCACACCAATTTTACTTAACACTGTGTTACGTATACTGTAATAAATATCGTGAAATATATATATATATATATATATATATATATATACTATAATATATATATATATATATATATATATATATATATACATATATACACACACACACACACACACACACATATATATATATATATATATATAGTATATATATATATATATATATATATATATATATATATATATATATATGTGTGTGTGTGTGTGTGTGTGTGTGTGTGTGTGTGTCGTGTGTGTGTGTATGTATATATATTTATTATTTATTTATTATATATATATATATATATATATATATATATATATATATATATATATATATATATATATATATATATATATATCCAGTTGCACCACAAAGGAACACATATTTCGGAATATCCTTCAATCCACGGTAGAAAGGTGAATGAAAATCTGGGTACTTGGAACAAGTACTTTCGTAGTTTATTCTACAATTTCAATTTCACACTGATTATAATACAAGTTTACAGACCTTTACATATAAAAACAGAAAGAAGGTCGGGGTTATAGTTTGTTAATCTGGGTGGCGTGTTCTTTAAGCAAAAGATACAAGGAGGGAGGATCAGGGGACAATCCAGGATGGAGATTCAAATTCCTTGTTGACGTGGCTTCAATAAAAATGGATTCTGACAGATTTCTTTTGCAGATTATCGAGGAATTATCCCATTTAACAGCATGGCCTGTCTTAAGCCAATGATCTGCAATGCAATTATTCGTTTAGCTTCTTGATATGGCACATATGTGCTGGGAGCATCTCCCCTTTAGATCTTTGGATTTTTGCCTTATATAAATTATATTACATTCTTCACAAGGAATACTGTATACAATATTCTTTGAATTTGATGAGCTATTCTTCATTAGTTTATTTCTCAAAATATTACTATATTTAAATACTAAGTTAATATCAATAGGTTTTAAAATGGGTGCAGTAGGAATGAAATTAGGATGAAAAGGTACACAGAGAATATTCTCAAGTTCATTGTTAACACTGGTTGGATTGTAATATGTTTTTATTTTTTATTTTTTTGCTTTATTTTTACAATAATTTTAAACTCATCGTCCAAAAACTCAGGACTACAAACGCTAAGAGCTCCATGATACATATTGGAAAATGTTGATACCTTAATTTGATTAGCATGGTTAGTGTAAAAATGAATATATGACAAAATATTCGAGGGTTTCCTATATACTTTTAAAAAAATGGTGTTATTTTTAATAACTGAGACATCCAAAAATGGTATACAATTATTTTCCTCATATTCTAAAGCGAATTTTATGGATGGTGTAAGATTATTAATTGTATGCAAAACATCAGATATATTCACAACACAAAAAAAGTCGTCTATATATCTAGCCCAAAACA
>NC_087221.1:11212686-11282686 GCF_015104395.2 Macrobrachium nipponense | reverse complement strand
GAGCTGGTCGCTATACCATAATTTTCTTTGTATGCGCAAAATCACGAATACTCATACATAAACAAACGCAGGCAATTATACACACAAACATCGCATACCTCGTATACATAAGCATAGGAGCAAGCAAGTTAAGTCAAGGCAGCCATCAGGAATGGCTCTCGAACAAAAAATTATAAAAACCAGGCGAAACACAAGCAAGAAATAACCTCAAAACCGAGTCGAGAACCATCCAATCCGTGACTCTAGGCAGGTTCCACAGTCAACACCACCCTTACGACTGAACAGAAAAGTCCCGCAGAGAAAGTTATAAAAATGAGTCGTTCTCTTATCACTGTATTCTCTATTTAAGTAAATGCCAGAAAACATATTATTTCCTTGCCGTCCAAGTCCAGCGTAAGTAAAACACACATACTCATGTTTGCAGCTGCTACTTTGGCGTATATTTAATACTTCTGCCAACGATGTAATTAACGGAAGTTACGTATGCACTTCCGTGTATCTGTTTGTTCACAAGGTATCTAAAAATGTCACAGATGGATTTCTATGGAATTTTGTAGAAGGGTCGACTCGGGAAGGGATGATTTGATTAGATTTGGAGAGGGTTCCGATACAAACAAGGATCCTTTTTCCTTTTAATCCACTGCCACAAAGCTATGGAATCTGAAGGTTTTTGGCTTTTACACCATTGCTCTGGAATTGAGAATAAAAGCTCCAAAACAAAAATGTACACTTGTGATTTCACTTGAGAGAGAGAGAGAGAGAGAGAGAGAGAGAGAGAGAGAGAGTAATACCTTTCCGGTGACAATAATTCAGTAACAAGGTAACAAGAGTTGATTTTAAAAAGATTTCAAGCAAAGGTAATCTCTCTCTATGTTTATCATAAGGAATTTGAGGATGGATATATATATATATATATATATATATATATATATATATATATATATATATATATATATATATATTATACATATATATATATATATGTGTGTGTGTGTGTGTGTGTGTGTATGTGTGTGTGTATGTGTATGATACACACACACACACACACGCACACACACACACACACACACACATATATATATATATATAATATATATATATATATATATAATATATATATATATATATATGCAAATAACAATTAGGTATGTGAATCGCGATGCAGCAATTACCAGCCTGTGCAAAAAGTAGTGGCTGCACATTCCAGGAGAGCCGTACTTATATAGGGCATTAAAGTGGAATAGTTTACCTCATATTCCATTTTCCCTGGCGGGAGAGAAAGAGACGCCCTTCCTATTAAAGCCACCGTTATTTCCGAGTATATAAATAAAGCCTTTTTGACGCAGATTGTAGATTGCTTGGATTTGATGGGCTTGAAAAAGAGCAATGAGAGAGAGAGAGAGAGAGAGAGAGAGAGAGAGAGAGAGAGAGAGAGAGAGAGACCAGTAAAGGACGAGTGTGATATTGTGACAAAACAAATATTCATCAATTTTAAAGTGGTTGTATCACATAACAGGAAGGTAAGAGACTGAAACTTGATGATAAATCTTTCTCTCTCTCTCTCTCTCTCTCTCTCTCTCTCTCTCTCTCTATCTCTCTCTCTCTCTCTCTCCACACACCACACACACACACACACATACACACACATAATCCTCTTTGGTATATTTAGACCTGTCTCCTTTAATGGGGCTATATATTTCACATCTGACCTTTCCTAAATCACGGCTGAACTATGATCTTCATTATATTTATTAAAACTAAAGTAATGAATTTACCTTGGGATTATCTACGACTTTGGGCGGTACCACTGTCTCATTCTTAGATTAGTACACGAGTCGTGTGTGAACCTGACATATATCTTTACACTTTTCAGGAAAACAAAGATGACATACTCATATTCCTCTCTGTTTCAGGAACAGTTCCATGAAACTGAAGTATGTATAAACAAATAACTGAGTTTGTTTCCTTAAATCAAATTCCAGGATTATAGGCGAGAAAAGAATGATAAGATATCATTCCGTTAAAACCAACTTTGCCTCGGGAGTCCTAGCATTAACTGAACCGTAGCGAGGCACAACCAGGAAACTGGTATGGAGACAGCAACCTCATCCCAATACACTGTGTACTTGTGAAATGGCTCTATATTCTATACTTACTGCTGTGGTCCACTTCGCCTGTAACTCAGGCTTTTTCAAGCAAGAACCAATGCATAGAGACATCCTCCGTTCTATCTACACTCGCAGGACAGGATTGGGGGTCGGGGGGGCTGTAATATCTTTTGTTTACGATGTTCGGTTTACAATTTACAATCGTGTGGTTAGTTATTTGCATAATATTTACATAATATATGTTTTACATCGTGAAACTACATTGCAGTATTGGTTTTACATTCTATTTCTACATCTTAAATTCCTAATGAAATTATTTATTTCTTCGCGTGTTCTGTTTGGGCGTGGTTCCACTCGGCGGTCGTGACCTTGACCCTGGGTCCTGTTTCAAGGTCGAGCTGACGGCCAGGATCTGTCTGGGTATTTAAACTTGATTTGCCTGTGGCTATAAAAACTACTTTTGCTAATGTTTTGTCCCGATATGAATTGCATCTGTATTTTATTTTAGTAATTGTTTATCAAGTCTTATACTGGTGGTTTCTTGTCGTGTTTGTCTGTGTAGTGTTGGAAAATGCTCCTGTGTTTCTGTGCGCCAGAAAGCTTCGTCTGAGTGTCGTAGATATTCTGCCAATGTAGTTTTCTTTAGAAGAACTGCATTCCTCCTCCGAGGAGGTGAATTCATAAACCACATTGGTAGTCATCTCCTTAGGTGTGGGTGCCCAAGTGCTGTTTTTCACTACAAGTGATGCAAGCAGGGTGCGTTTGCAATACCTCGTATGTTTATGCCGGTATAGGGGCTCGTGACTTGACATTCTTCTTTATAAACTTTTTAATGATGTTGCTGCTGTTGTTGTTAATTTGGTAGTATATTGTTATCTGTTGCCCTGTCTTCTTGCCGTGTTGGTCTGTGGTGTTGTATTGCTTGGAGTATCGGTCAAAAAAACTTGCATATCTCTGATTGCATCATATCTTCAAATCAGTCGATTGTGAGTAGCTGTTGTATTCTGTTTAATTCCAGGAGTGTCGTCTTCCACGTGGTCCAGTGCACGAAGGCCTGCCGTACATATATGAACTGAACACAGCCCGTTTATAGGCCTCCTCCGGGTAGCCTGTTCCCGAACTGGAACCGAGGTACGAATCTTCCCTGAAAAAGTCTACCCATTGAATCTTGTCGAAAATAATCTCATTGTTTCCCAGCCCTATAATATCAAAGTTTGCTTCCTTGCGACCCCGGGGAACCAACCTACATAACTACTCAAAAACTGTTCTTCCTTGCACGAAACACCCTAACATAATTTTAACCTAACCTAGGGGCATGGAAAAAAAAAAACCGGGCTGGTGCAATACTATGTAGTATACACACCGGGAGTCTGCCTCCGGCACCCACCGCTCCCGTTCAGACAGCGTCCGACGTTAGTAGCCTTTATGCATAGCCTACCTGTGTGGTATATTTGTTTGCTACGTTGTTTACAAGTACATCTAAAAAGAGAAGTTTTCGATCTATGCTGCGTTCTGTGAAGAAGTTTATTACGGATTTTTCTGTGAAGATGTCTTTTAAAGTCTGAATATCTAATCCGCTGTTTGTTGCAATGAAAATATTATCGATGGATCTTGCACAAATTTCTGGTTTCTCGTGATCATTAAAAAGTGTCCTCTGAGTTGACTGTATGTGTTCGCAAAAAAAGAAAAAACGCATACATGACAGACACATATATGTAAATCTGTACATATAAGTGTGTGTGTTTTGTACGGTTTACGTCATGTATTTTAGTACACTTCGCGGTGAGCTAAGGTTAAAGAGACAAATGGTAACCCCACGAACTAAAGCTAATGCCCTATTGTAGAGCGATCACAAAGGAGTTGGCAACACTGAGTCTGTGGAACGAAAGTCGCTAAACAATCAAAGAACGTTTGTCAAATGAGAGTAAGGATAACTTGGTTACTGTTTCTGTGCATAACGCATAATTAAAGTGATAAAACCTTTCCAACTTTAAAACCGTTCTATCGTGACGTGGTTATACTCTCTCTCTCTCTCTCTCTCTCTCTCTCTCTCTCTCTCTCTCTCTCTCTCTCTCTCTCTCTCTCCTGCATAACCTTTATGGAATAAGTGAACTCCTTTCTTCCGTTACTCGACTGACCCCTTTCAGTAAGTCATTTCGTTGATAATTAGTTCTTACTATTGAATCAGTGTCTTTGGGTATGCCTTTGTCATATTGATATTGGTGTCATATTGATATTAAACTAAGGGAAGTAATCCATGCGATGATAAGACAATACACTAATGATGAAATACTGTCTGTAATGAGCTAGTCCCTGTCTTCATCACGACAGGAATATATCACAGGCGTCAATACGAGTCTGTGTATATTGATGGTTGTCAGGGCCTTTGGAGGGCGAGTTGTCAGCCATCTTGAGCAGCCATTTAGAAATTGTGAATTTGACATCGCTTTGCCTTATTGTCATTCCATATGACTGGAATGTGAGGATTACAGTTCCATACCAGTTATTTTTAACGTTCTATTTTATTTCATTAATTAACCCTTCTATTAAAGGAAGAGGACGCATAAGCAACAAGCAAGTTCACTAAAATACAGCTTTTGGATTGCGTACTTCGACACGGCATAGGAGACAAAAAATTGCTTCAGCCGTACTGGATGATATAAAATCCAAATTTCAAAGTAATGCAATCCAAAAGCAACTTCAACGACAAAGTAAAAAAAAACAGCAAAAAAATACAACGGCAACCTCTAGCGCGGTGACAAACGCCCCAACTTAATGACTTTGCAAGAAACAAAACTTGCAAAGGCGACTTTGGCGCTGCAAAAAACGCCGGAAGATAATGATTTGTAAGAAACAACTGGCAAAGGCAACCCCTTATACACTGCATAAAACGATGTAAGTTAATGACTGCAGGAAAAAACTTGCAAAAGCAACCTCTGCGCTGCACAAAACCCCGTATGTTAATAACTGTGACTATGTAAGAAAAAACTTGCAAATGCAACCTCTGGTGCTTTAGAAAACCCCAAAAGTGAATAAATAACATTGTAGAAATACTTGCAAAGCAACTTCTGGAGCAGAGTAAAACCCGTAGGTTAATGCCTAAAAAATAACTTGACAAGGCAATCTTTGTCGCGGCATAAAGCACCATAAGTAGTCACAAGACAACTTATGGGTAAAGCACTGGGAAAGAGACAACTGGAAAAAAGACTAAACCAGCATAAAAAAAAAAAAAATGCGTGCGATATGCACAAAGGAAAAGTACTAGTTTTGCACATGATAGTGAGACCACTCATGCTATCAACTGAGAAGAGGCAAAAAGAATTGCGTCTTCTAATAACGCATTGGGAAGGAATATCACTGAATCTAGCTTTATAAAAGAAAGTTACAGCCACACTATGAATATCAGTCAAGGGATGTGTAAACTCGAAGGAAATTTGTAAATTATTTAAATTTTAAGGTAGGCAGTAGATATGTATGGAAATAGGCTTTTAAGGTGGGCAGTAGAGATGTATGGAAATAGATTTATCATATTTATGCTGATGAGATTTCCAACCCCGCCTCCTTGACACCGGTCAGGTGTGGATCTGTAGTGCCCTATGGTCTGTACGTTTATCGGTATTATCCCTTGAGAGTATATTGTGATTTTTTAGCCAAATGAGTTTTGAAGGCCACTCCTACCTTGACACCCGCCTGTGGGTGGATCTGTAGTCCCAAACAGTTCTGTATCTTTGTCAGTATTGTCTCTGTAGTATATATATTTGTAACTTTTATTACTATGTACCAGTCCCTCGTCAATGGCTTGCAAATAAAGTAGAAATTTGTCAGGACCTACACCTCGTCTCTTATTTTTGAACTGTCATTTTTGATAAATGAATCACGTGCTCAAGTGACTATAATCTTCACACACATATATATGACTATATATTTATGTATGTATATAGGTATGTATATCTTGTATGTAGTCATATATATATATATATATACACACACACACACACGAGTGTGTGCGCGTGTGTGTGTTTTAAAGTGAATTTTACTGTTGCTTTGGTAGACAGAGCACTTAGATATACATCAGGCTGGTCTTTTCTTCAAAATGAAATAGAGTATTTGCTTAAATTTTTACAGCAAACTCTTACCCAAACCCTTTTGGTCTTAGTATTATTAACAAAATGGTTTCGAATTACGTATCACCACTTCCTCTTATTTTTAATGTACTACCTAAACTGAATAAGTATGTTTCTATTCCTTTTATTCACTCTGATAAACTTCGTTTGGAGATAACAAATATTATAGAAAAAGTTGGGATTCCTAATTACGGTAAATCCTACAAAATAATAAGCAGTCTCTTCAACTATGAGGACAAGCTGCAAGATTTTATGTTGTGTAACGTGATTTACAAATATGAATGTCCAAGATGCCTTGGTAGTTATATTGGTTCAACACAGATACAGTTGATAGTCCGTTATTACAGTCACATGGGACTCAGTTATAGGCCAGGATCCAGATTATCAAATCCTGAGCTCTCGAGCGTTAAGACACATGCCTCAAAATTCAAGATTCCAATTGATAAAACCTATTTTTCCATCCTTAGCCTTTCTTAGCCTTACAACACAAAACATCCTTCTTAACGACACTCGAGTCCCTCTATATTAACCTATCCCCAACTTAAACAATAAAGTTTCCGCCGCTCCTCTATCTGTGGCCTAAGGCATAGTTTGGGCGGTTCTTGCGTTTCTAATCATTCTGCCTTCCTCCTTTGACCTGATAGGTCGTTTATTTTATTATTGCCTACGGGTTAGCTTTTTTTTCTATTTATTTTCTCTTTTTGAAATGTTACATTTTAACTTATTAGTGAATGTAATTTTTACTTGTTTATCTGAGATAGTCTTATAATGTTTATTAGTAATGTTCCCTATGGCGCAAAACGTTTCAATAAACTGATTTATGTCAGCTGCTGTCTTGCTGAAACCCCTGTTGAAATGTATGTGTATGTATGTATGTATATATATACGTTTGTTGTATGTATATATATATATATATATATATATATATATATATATGTAAGTATATATATATATATATATATATATATATATATATATATACAGCCGATTAAAACTTTACGTTGAGAGAGAGAGAGAGAGAGAGAGAGAGAGAGAGAGAGAGACGAGAGAGAGAGAGAGAGAGAGAGTGAGAGAGAGAGACCCAAATTGCCAATCTTCCTTATCTGGATTAAGTATTCAAGCGCTGGCTTTATGGGATAGGGTTAACGACAATCCATTATGCAAATTAAAAAAGGGAGACCCAAAACATCCATAATATTAGAGGTAAAACTTGCAATATATTTATGTGGAAATAAGTTTGCAGGGATATTTGCACCAAATGTGAGTGATAATAAATTACAGACTTAGACCTAGAATTCAAAGACGTAGAGACAGTTAGCGGTTTACTTATGCAAGAACTTTTACTCTAGCGTACACGGATTTTCTAAGACACACACAAACATATATATTATTATAAATTTTATATTATATCGAATAGTATTTATATATATATACTATATACTTATTATTATATAATATGTAATGGGATACATATATTAATATATATTCATATATATATATGTTATGTAATGTTATGTTACTTAATAAATATATATAATGTATGGTATGTATGTAAATATTATTAATCTATATATATATCATTATATATATCTATATATATTATAGATATAAATATATATTATATATATTATTATATATGGTATATAAATATATTAATGATATATATATATAATATAATAATATATAATCATATATATATAATATAGAGAGGAGACGAGAGAGGATGAGAGAGAGAGGGGAGTAGAGAGAGGGAAGTTCGAGAGAGAGAGAGAGAGAGAGAGAGAAGAGAGAATGTTAATTTTCCTGCTTCTTGAGGTTCTTCCTTGGTGTACATGAAAAGAGAAGAAATGAAAAAAGTGCATACATAAAAAAATATGAAACATGAGCTGTTATAAAAACAAATATTAATTTCTCTGCACCCCTCAAATCATCAACGACAAAACATATTACAAAGTGGACAAAGTAAAGTTTCCTTCAATTTATTTGTCTAATTTATAAATCTGGGAGAGTTAACGTCATAAACATATTCGAAACATATGAAACATTTTACTGCCTTCCTGCAGACATAGCTGACGTCCCCGTGGTCGGGTAAACACCGAGCCTTGATTGCTTACACTAATTACTTGGAAACCTGAAGGTTCAAGAGCTAATCACGAGAACACTTGGTTAATTAATAACTGCAATGGAATGGAATATGCTGGAAACTTTTACAAGGTTATGACATGGGTTAAAAAATATTAAATATGAATCTAGACCTACCAATCACTAGTGGAGGACGTAATCGATTATTAGAAATCGATTACATCGATTACTTTTTAAAAATCTCAGCAGTCGTTTACATTTCCAAGTAGTCGATTACCGTTTTTTTTTTTTTTTTTTTTTTTTTTACGAGACAAATTTCTATTTTTTGTTTCTTGTTAATATCCGTTAGGGAAGCCTTACACTGCATTTATATTTATTTTAAAAGGATTTTCAAAATTTATTTTGCTTTTTTATAAAAAATAATAAATATGTTCTTATTCAAAAACAAAAATTTACAAACTAAATAGAATGATCAAGCTTATTTTTTATCTCTTTCAGAGTTTAGACGTTTACTTTTCATTCAAATACAAGTTTTTTTTTGTCATTTTCTTATCAGCTAGCTCTTCATATCTTCATGAAAAATAAAAAATAAGAATATTCATCTGTTTTATTTTAGGATAAAGACTCGGGGAATTTGTTTTCTTAATTCATTATTCACATAAATGGATTATCGATATTTACTTGTGTGCATAATGGAATAACAAACACAATACATATAGGTTTAAACTTAAACTTAATGACAATGCCAGTCCTCATTTCTAATCATTTTCAAGGATTCTTGGCTTAGAGAGAGAGAGAGAAATAAACCATAATTGTATAAATTAATACCAAAGACCTCTGGACTTGATTATACTGTAGTAGTACGTGTAATGTAGCAGTTTCCTGTAAAAGTAATCGTTAAGTAATCGATTACTAATCGATTACTGATCACCAAAGTAATCGAAGTAATCGACTATCAAAAAAGATGAGTTTTGCCCTTCACCACCAATCACTCCACCCAGGAAGAGAGGTGATTAGTACAAAAATCAGTGATGTTTCATCTAGACACTGACTAACCTGTCATCGATCTAGCATCAATACTAAACTATGAAACAAAAAACACTGATCTCAGGGAATCACGTGTCCCTGACTACTTTTCTCCCCTAGTCAGCCAGGCTGTGGAATTCTCCTCCTGTTTCTGTACCCCTGACACACATAAAACCCTTCTTAGTTCAAGTGTCAGATCCCCGTCTCTTGCACAAGTCTAGATGAAGATGTTCCCCTCCCTCTGTGGTTATCACATCTCCTTTACACCGCCTTCCTTTTACTTGTCCTTTCGGGCCTGGATTGGACACTGGGTTGTCTCACCTCTGCTTCAATAATAATAACAATATTTCCATATATTAAGAACAATAATAATGGACGACTACAAAAGTTAAGATAGTATCGGCTTATTTACTTGTATTAAACCGTAACACCCTTTGAATTTCATTATGAAATATTCTTTTGTGTATGCTGGTATTATTCATAATAAAATCATAAATTAACATCTGATTAAAGCAAAAGCAAAGTAAGCGTCTTTAATCTTCTTAGTTCTCATATTTTTATTGGACCTGCCACTTCCTATTTTTCATACAAAAAATTGCCAAAGATATGATTCAGAAGAATTCACTCCCATTTACCTCTTTCCTCCATTATCCATAAACATGAGCGTACTAATTTCGTAGTGCAATAAAAACTTTCATCTTTTTCACTCGTAACTTTGACTTTTAAAAATATGAAACTACTGCCATTAGTAATCAACAAAATGTAATGAAATACAATACATGTGTAAATAAATATGAGAAGAACGCAAAATAAAGGAATAACGGAAAGAATGCCAAGGCAAGAGGAAAGAGAACCCACAGATAAAAGGAGAGGAAAGGGAAAAAGAGCCAGAAATCACAAAAGGGTCCCAAAGAAAACATCAAAAGAACTTTCGCTTGCAAAAAAAGGATCAGGTTTATCAATAACATAAAGGGTAATGTTCCAGAAGGGAACAAAAGGGAATAATGTGGATAAAAATGGAATAATGTTGATAAAAAGAAGATGGAATGGTAAAAAAATGAGTTGCAAAGAACTATTGTTCTGTGGAGAAACTTGGAAAAGTTTAAAAGGCAAATAATTCCCTTGTAATTAAGTAGAGTGTATATCCGCATTTTCACTGTTTTCTATGTGCAGCAAGGATAGCATATAAGCAATAACTTCCATACTTGGAACTACTGACATTCAGGCCGAGGATACGTCGCTCACCACTGGCCACTGGTATGTAACATCTTCAGGGTTGAGACCCACGGACCCGACCTTCTTTTTCATTACACGTCACTTCTAACAGCAAAAGTTAAATAATATCAATACGAAGAGAAGGCGAAAGAGGAAGAATGTCTGTGAAGGTCGTGAATCAAGATTATAAGCAACATAATAAATTCACTACAATAGAACCCTAGTCAACTAAGTACTTAAAAACATGAATCATTGAGTTATGCAGTGCTACAAGAACGATAAACCAGTTTCATCGATTTTTTTTTTCCTTTTTATCCATATGTGCGCTTCATTTTATCCTATAGATCAATAAAAAAATCATTTTTATCATCACAGTTAGGTTTTCTATAACCCTAACTTCACAGAGAAAAACAAATCAATAATCGACGATATTCAGATGCGCGAATTGGCTGCTCCTTTACGGAGACAACTTAACTTATGTAGAGAGAGAATTGCACTGATTAATGACACTGACTTTACTTCATTATAAGTAACTGGACATTAAATTGTTAATTAAAGTAACACTTCACTTAAATTATGGATGTGGCTATTTCTTAATGCGATATCAGAACTACTATATTATATATATTCTATATATATATATATTATATATATATTAATATACATATATATAATGGAAATTAAAAAACAACTAAATTAAAAGTTATAACTTAGAATTATTATTACCGTTAATATTAGATTTCTACCCACATCGGGATCGGACCGACCCAGGACTCAGTGAAAACTAGGCGTTAATTGAACCACACAAATAGGCTACAAAAGTTAAATTTAATTCTATGACACACGTGCCTGTTGTTGATTATTTCAATAATTATCATCATTATCATAAAAACCTCGATGAAAGAATCGTAAATCTGAAGCACATGAGATGTCTAAGTGGGCTTCCTCCAGCTGTTCACGAACAAATGTGGATTGGACGCCCGGGGGATTGGGGTTTGTGGGGGGAGGGGGGAGACCCTAAAAGGCAGCCGCGTACAACAGTAAAGTTAAATGATGCTTCAAAAAGCAATAATGGAAGATCAGGAATACCACACATTACGAACACGTAAAACTCTCCCTAGAGGTCTCCATTTTTATATCAAATATTAAGAGTATTTTGTAACGGGAAATTGTTTACAAAATGTTTTATATATAATATATATTATTATGTATATTATATTATACTAATATATTATATATTATAACATTTAATATATATATTGTTACTGTCTATATCATTATAATATCAAATTATATAATGTATATATATCATAAAATATATATTAATATATATATTTATATAATATATAGTGTGAATTTTTATCACTAATTCAGGCATGTTTTTTTTTAAATAAACGACTATTAAACTAGAAATGTCTTTTAACCTCCAATTCTCTATACCGAGTGAAAAACTTACACCCAAGGAGAGGTATATAATAGACAAATGCTACGTCACCATCAGGAATAGAAACGTCGCCTGGTTAAGAAACAATGATATACAGTGCCAAATTCTCTGTCTATAACTGTTACTAAACACGGTAACAGTTCGAATCCTGATGGTGACGAAGAACTTCCTTTTGGGTGTAAATTATTCCTGAGGTATTGTGGAATGGACATAAAAATAATACATGTGGCTTAATATTTGTGGATATCTCTATACAAACATACGTATGCTTAAAAAATCACAGTAGACCCACGTGACTGCATTAAATAAGCGAATACCACAGGAAAAAAGATAGGCAGAAGTCCAAGCGCTTTCGTCTTTAAAATTAAGAATGATGTCTTAATAAAGACGAAAGCGCTTGGAATTCTGCCTATCTTTTCCTGTGGTATTAGCTTCTACATACATACATACTACTACATACATACATACATACATACATACACACATATATATATATATATATATATATATATATATATAATCAGATTCATATCTTTCTCTATTTTTTGCAGTTTCACTAGAGGGTGCTAGGCTGCAAACCCCATGGCTGGCAATGAAGTGACTTTCATCTCACGCAGAACTGCATCACACACGAGTGAAGAGCGTGGCGTCAATACCCTCGGAAGAGGTTCATCTGCCATTTAAAGGGGCATTTCAAACCCATGCCATTGGACCTCATCTTGTAAAAATATTCCCCTCGGCCTGATATCCGCACTCCAAGCCGCTGTTACTTCCTATGGCAGCAATGACCACCACAGTCAAAATCCTTAGTTGACTGACCTGTCATATGTGAGCGATGTTGGCCTCAAGAGATAAGAGAGAGAGAGAGAGAGACGAATGGCATTTTTGGGTCAACGACCAACCCCCGCCCCCACCTCGGGGAAAAAAGTTTCACAAACTTCTACTGGGTGCTATTCCGCAAAAGATATTAGCACTTTCTGGGTCATCAGTGACCAATATCACAGCGGTAGCAGTTGGCTTAATTATACGTATATATATATATATATATATATATATATATATATATATATATATATAATATATATATATATATATATAATAGAAAGAGTATGGCCAGCAGAAACTTCAGCATTTTTCCGTTAAAGCTTTATTTCTATCCAACGCCTACGCTTCGGGATACAAGTCTCATCTCCAGGGCTAAAAACAGGGAAAAAATTAAAATTCTATACATTAAATCAGACTAAAATGTAGCACAGTAGTAAATTATACTTGTGAAAATTATATAGATTAATTACCATTCCAGCAGTGAACCTCTAATTTTATATAAAACAAAATAGTATTCATTATATATATATATATATATATATATATATATATATATATATATATTATATATATATGTGTGTGTGTGTGTGTGTGTCTGTGCAAGAGTGAGTGTATAGGTGTGTTTACATATGTAATATTTTTTCATCCATAAGCTTTACCCATGGAAGGAAGCTTAGAAGTTTAAAGCTTATATGTAATGTAAATTCTGTGACTGATTTATCAGAGATAGAGCGAACGTGTGAATGCCGTCGAAAGCGAAAGCTGCTGAGGTCGCTGAGGTAATCGGGTACACGAAGACATAACAGACAGTGACGCCAAAGAGACGAAAATCCTGAAATCGTAGGAAAAATAGAGATAAATATCAAAATAAGATTATTATATTAAAAAAAAAAAAGCAGACTCAATAGAGTCAACAAAAGACGGTGCACGTAAAAGTTTTTCCTATTAAATATACACGGAAAAAGTGTTAGTGCATACGAACGAAGGGACGATTATGCATAAAATATTAATCCTATTTCATTCTTAATCCTATTGAGCGTGAATTCCCCTCTTCCATTTTCGGCTTTCCATTCACGCGTTGCGTTATTTCTGAATATCTTTTTCACTTACTTTTGTTCAATATGACACTTTTTACTGCACACTAAGCCCTTTTTCCTGTAAGAACCATTAGGCTGCGCGTGCCTCGACACTTTTAGTACTACAGACTTCGAAGCCTCGACGCCGTTCTAAGGAGGTCATTGTATATAGACTCTACTAACAAAAAATCGCGAAAAATTCAAGTGACGAAGACATATTAAGTAAAATACCTAATTTTACTGCAGGAAAATTGGCACGGCAGACTTGTCAAAACAAAAACAATGATCTAGCAAAGCTAATTATATCAGAAACTTTATTTTTAAAGAATCTCTGGACATTTCCTACACAGCCAATTTGGAGCACAGTAGGATATCACGCATATAATTCCTATAATAGCCTCATTAACACTGTTTTTCTACAAAGCCTTGTTTCTGGTAGTAGGTGGCCTCAGAGGGAAGCCAGACATCAGCAACGAAAACCACTCGCTTCCAACATCAAGAGCCTCTTTCCAAACACATTTCCATATGACTCCATTCTACCTTTTTCCAGTGACTCCATAATCCCAACAAAGCCATCTCTTCCTCTTTCACCTCGATTTGCATTGATAACACATTTCACAACCAGTCTCTACTTCTCCAAACCAATTCAAGCGGATATAAACTCCTCAAATAACTCTCTCTTAACTCTAATCCATATTCAATACACACTCATAATTACACATTTTTTTCTTCCCACATTAAATATTGATCAAACAGTCACTGAAACTAACACAACACACTGGTAATTTTTTTACCCATCCAAAGGGCCTACCCTTCATACTATCACTCCTTTCAGCTCCCACAGACACAAGCAATGTAACACAATCATTTTACTCTTTGTAAATAATGAGGTGGCTCTACAGGAAACAAGTCAAAAATCAGTCATCATTCTTTACCCGTTGGATCAACGGTAGAACTTCCTAAACAGAAATTTTAATTAACACACTTATTACATTCATTCACCTTTTCTCCTGAATGCAACTGGTTACAGAGAGAGCTATTATTCCGTTTCTAATCTCGTTTTAGATTTGAGTCATATAACCAATTTATTTCTACAGGGTTCATAAACGTGAGAAGTCAGGCACCATTTACAACCATCCATCCAAGTACAGATATCAACCAATTCCTAAATTACTCACTATACCACTGATGTTACTATATGTTTATATATATATATATATATCATATATATATATATATATATATATATATCAGTAAGTCATTTCCCTGAACAATGTGTGATCACAGGAAAACCACAACTATCACTGCTACTTTCATAGCGTAACTGCAGAACCATGAATGAATGCCATGTGCAGAAAAACTCTACGAAACGTCAGCTGCATCATACACCTTCACAAAATATTCATCATGAATGCAGTGAATACCCTTACACACACTGAGCCAGCCACCATCATCTGCGCACACCCTCAGGTTCGTTGACAATACTGCACTTCCTCTCCAATACCTCTTTCACACCAGCCATCCACTTCCCCCTTGTCCCTCCTACTACTTACGAATTATACACTATTTTCACCAATTTACTGTCTCCCATTCCTTCTACAAGACCACACCATCTTACACACTTAGCCCTGGCTCCCACAGGAATTCATGTCTCTTCCCAATATTTGGCAAGCATCCTCCTACCTTCCTTGTTCCGTCTATTCTGTAAATAACTTCTCTTGTCTTAGCGTCATCTGCTATATTTACCCCTAAATAACCACAGGCATAAACTGCTTCCGTTCTTCCAACGTCCATATTAACAAACATCACTCCAACTTCATTGTTTCTGCCATCGAAGCCTTAGTCTTGCTCACACTTGCTCTCATCTTTCTCGTTTTGTAAAACAATTTCAAATTCTTTTACTGCTTTCTTCACTTTCCCCAGTCAACGATACATCATATAAAAACAGAAATATTTCCCATTTCAGCCATGCCTCCTTATCTAATCCTACAACTGCACCTGCATACGGTGTCCTATCTCAAGAGACTTTTCGCATATTACTTCATCCATAAACACTGGACAGGCCAAAGAGACATAACTGTAGTACCATACAAGTTAAAGACGGACCAGTTCGTGCCAGTCGCGTAATTGTATCTCCTGCTTAAGACTCCTTTGTCTCAGAACCACTTTCTCGCCAAACAAGTCACTCTTATGCCTGTCTATATATTGTAACACATGCTGTGTTTTTCTACAGAAGCTCTGAATTGTCATTATCAACTTATCTTCCATAACATGTTCCCAAACACTTCCACATTGTCTCTCCATTCTGTCATGAGCTTATGGTAGTTCAAAGTATGCTACATATTATAGGATCTGAATCAAGATCTGAATCAACAACGCAAATAGGCTCCAGCGAGGACACACAAACACGTTATGTTACGAAAAGGGAAAATGCACTCTACCGGGAAACTCGCCTGTGTTGGTTCGAATCCTGCCAAGAAGTGTGAAAGTAATATATATCATTCTCATTTGGATTCAGGATCGGAGGGGACAAGTGAATCCAAAAGAGTGTAGATGTCGAATAGCTACGAGGTCATAGTAGCAATCTAAAATGCAAGGCGCCTTATCTGGTAAGTGATCATTAGATGCATTCTCTCTCTCTCTCTCTCTCTCTCTCTCTCTCTCTCTCTCTCTCTCTCTCTGCACACACACACACAACACATATATATATATATTATATATATATATATATATATATATATATATATATATATATATATATATATATATATATGTATATATTTGTATATATATATTTATATATATATAATATATATATATATATATATATATATATATAATATCGCACACACATATACATATTATGTGTGTGTGTGTGCATGAGTGTGTATTTGCTTATTTTCCTTTGTCCTTTAAAAGAATATTGTAAAAGGATTAATTTACTGGAATAAATCTGCTACCACTGTCTTCATTATTAGAAAATGATGAAACATATTACCATACTTAAACTACGCAATAAAACAGAGAAACTCCAGGAGGAAGCATCCTAGGAGCAACGCTTGTCTCAGGAAGCGAAAAGGCTTGAGAAGCTGAATCGGCCAAACAACCGCCTGATGATAAGAAACGTTGACAGCCAAGTAAGGCCAACGTTACCGCTGAGTTGCTGCAGAGTTGCGGCTATGTTTGCTGATCAACAGAATGACCTTGAAATCACTCCAGTGGCAACATTTAATGATTCAACTGCAACTGTTCTAAACTGGCGGAATGACAAATATACTGTGAGGCTAATGTTTGCTTGGATATTCACCGGAGCTGCTCTATTGAGAATATGCGAGCAACTTTAATGCCCTTCCATCATTGCTGACCTACCATAAACTACAAACATATGTAATAAAACCTCAGACGCTGAGAGAGAGAGAGAGAGAGAGAGAGATAGAATGTCAACTCCATGTTTTTAATGCATTTGAGAGAGAGAGATAGAGAGAGAGAGAGGGAGAGAGAGAGAGGCTAGCATCCAAGACTCCTCTAATGAATCCATTAGTATGACTATGAGATTTACCTCATCACTCCTCCCCCATAAAAACTGGGAAACAGACTCATGAATAAAAGGAAAAGTTTCTCTCGCCTTCTTAGAAAACGGAAGAACAAAGAAACAAAGAATGTGACTGACAGGGAAGGAGGAATAAAAATAAATGCAAAACCAAAGACTGCGGACCAAAGTTGTTCGAGCTTGGTTACTCTAATTACTGATACAAGTTCTGCCGGCTTTTAGACTTTAGTTTATAGAATCACTTTCATGGGATCTCCTGATTAACGTGGAATCCGAACGACGATGCACTGCTAGAGCAGAACGATGTAAAATTTACCTCAATCTGCAACGGGAATCGACCGTGACACACACTACCACAAAACGTAAGACAAACACACCGAAACTTGTTAAAATGATTTTTGTGAAATAATTCACGATTTTGAAAAGTGTTATATTCAGTCCACGTCATGACAACCATTACTTCAGTTATTTACCAGATAAAAAGAGATGCATATCAAAGTGTATATATATATATATATATATATATATATATATATATATATATATATATATGTATATATGTATGTATATATATATATATATATATATATATATATATTATATATATATATTTATGTGTGTGTGTGTGTGCGCGCGCGTGTGTGTGCAAAAGTAAAATAATTTTGGAAAGTCTGTTAGGTATGCAAGGGGCTTCCTGTGCAGCGAAAGAGGGAAATGTTGACAAACTATCACCCGAAAAAATCCATCTTCACGATTGTTTTTTCTTAATTACACTGATGGAGAAACATTAACCCAAGACATTTGGCTGAATCAGGAGCGAAGAATGTTCTCCCACTAGACTGACGGCAAACCTGCGCTAGTTATACTAAATAAACAGCGTGCTTCCTTGATTGTGTCCATGAGAGAGAGAGAGAGAGAGAGAGAGAGAGAGAGAGAGAGAGAGAGAGAGAACCAAATGAAATCTGAGAGAGGGAGAGTGAGAGGGACCCTTTAAATGGAAAAAAAGCATTACTTCTTTAAATTCTCTAGTTGATCCTTGGCCTTTCAAGAGTAAATTACTTGAGTATCATCTTACCTCGAACCTGGTTTCATAATGGCAAAAAACACTTATTATTTTTTTAATAAACGTGATTTTAAAGCGAGAAAGTCCATTTCGTAAAGCCCTACTGGCTTTCAAATAGTTCAACTGTGTGTGTATATATATATATTATATATATATTATATATATTTATATGAATATATAATATATATGGATCTGGAATATGGTACAGTACGAGTTTACGAAAATTAACTTACGATTAACGCCCACGCTCATAGACAGTTGAACTATTTTGAAGCCAGTAGGGCTTTATGGAATTAACTTTGCTCTCTCTTTACTATGTCATTCTTAATAACCAGAATATGTATATATACATACATACATACATATATATATATATATAATATATATATATATATATATATATATATATATATATAAAATATATATATATATATATATATATATATATATATATATATATATATATATACATATCTGTGTGTGTGTGTTGACATAAGAGGCAAACGATGAGAAAGTTAGTCCTAGTGCAGTCCTCAGGTGTTTGAACTCCAACCAAGATGCCAGGAGGCTGCACCAAGCACACCATTTAGCCTACGAAGCATCATCGACCACGTCAAGGCTAGCAACTTTTTTGTTTTTTCTCGAGTTCAGAAATCAGTAACACATGTGTCTACCCAACGGCGGCTTCAAGCACACTTTCAATGAAAGTATGCTGAAACTCATTCTCCACAGAATTTTTGTAACAATGACATATATATATATATATATATATATATATATAATATATATATATATATATATATATTTTATATATATTTCAGCCCTGGAGGGGCAAGGAGTTCTGGCGTACAGGAACTTAGTGCCACGCAAGTGCCTACCCACTGTCGGCTTCAAGTATGCATTCGTAGAATGCATACTTGCAAGACCCCATAGATGACATTTTAAGCCGCTATTCATGTGATTCTCTCGTTTAATTTCCAAATATATATGTACGTATATATACATATTCGGCATCTAGCTGAGACTCGCTTCATTCCTTTTGCTGTATCTCCTTTCATATTATCTTCCTCCCACCTTACATTCTAGCCTCTCTTGACAATTATTTCATAGCGCACCTTTCGAACTTATTATTGTCAATTTCCGTTCCATGTCTGAATGACTTCATATCGATATATATAAATATAAACACATATATATTTGTGTGTATGTATGTATGTATTTATGTATATATTTATATATATAATCAGTTGGAATCATGATGGCTGGTGCAAGAATGGTATATTTGTACAAGTACCTCTTACACATTTGTGTCTCTCATTGTGCTGTCTTGACTTGTACTTTCTGTTATTTGGTAGGCTGCACATGAAAATGTCTATAAAGAAATAATCAAAGAACACTGATGGAGTATGCGATGCAAACGCTGCTTGTGTAAACCTGAAAATTAAATCTAAACTACGGCCTACACCAAAGCCCAGATGCACAGGCATCGCTGATGGCTTGTAAATTCTGGCTTCTTGATATTGGAATTGATTGTCTTAACTCTTGAATTTTTCAGTGTTCCATCCATTATCTGTATATCATAGACTTAATTTGCTTGACAATAATTAATTACTATCTTAAAATCTTCACTGATATATATATATATGTATGTGTGTGTATTCATGTATGTATACAAGATACATAAACATAATATATATATATATATATAATATATATATATATATATATATATTATATATTATATTAATTTAATGCATTTATAAAATATAATATATATAATATGCATATATATATATATATATATATAGATATATATATATATATATTATATATATATATATATATATATATATATGTAGATCTACTGGTCACTTTTTACCAGATACATATGCAACTGTAATAGCCACAATGCCCTCATGACTTCTTGAATTCTATGCTCTTTTTTGGATAGGCTTGTCACTACAAAGCCTGAAGATCCAAGTCCAAAGAAATTTTTGAGGAAATTGTGATGCCCGGTACCGGGAAACGAACCCAGGTCTCATACATACAAAGAGGTCACGTGACCACGTGACCTCTTTGTGATTATGAGACCTGGGTTCGTTTCCCGGTACCGGGCACCACAATTTCTTCAAAAATTTCTTTGGACTTGGATCTTCAGGCTTCGTGGTGACAAACGTATCCAAAAATGAGCAAAGAATTCAAGAAGTTAAGAGAGCATTGTGGCTATTACAGTTGCATACATAACACTTAAATTAACACAGTTAATTTAAGTGTTATTTTACACCAGAAAGCTGGCATTCTGCATTCGCCTCTGTTTCTTCTGATTCGGACGCCTTTCTGCCAATTTCCCTTTTCCTTCAGTAGTATGAATAAAACAGGAGAGAGAACTAAAAAATGTGATTTTTTTCGACCTTGAAAAATTCTCAATTTCCAAAATAAACAAAAATATTTGTGGGGGTTTGGCGAGGAGACGGGGGAAAGGAGGCGGAGGGGGTTCAAACAGAATACATATGCAGTTTATCTTACGTCCATTATGAGCATCGCAATTTGACTGTCGTCCAGTTCTCTATTTCTTCGAGCTGAAATGAAAACAATTCGTGAAATACAAGGCAATACAAAAAGACTCCAGCTTGGCTAACGAGGCTTATAACTCCTGCTAATCAGTATTTTCTTTTACTCTTTTTACTGCCTGCCTGAGGCTAAGGCCCCACCGGATCCGTCGCGGCGCGTCGCGTGCGTGCAACACGGCTATCCGTCTACAAGTGTCTCCGTCTTCTGCGAGTGTGGCCCAACCAGACAAACGAGTGACGGTTATAAGACGGACAATTCAAACTTCAGTACTTGCCGTTATGAAGGGAGAGCGCGAGGTTTTCCTCTGACTCGGTGCTGTCAACCAAATTAGAGGGGTTGAACAGTAGGAAAATCTGGACTTATGACATAACTTTAGATGAGGAAAGAGTGGAGAATATGCAAAACTCTTTCATAAGTTACGATAGCGTCCAGACAAGTTTTTTTTTTTTTTTAATATTGTCGGATGCCGCCGAAAACCTTTGACTTAATTCACGAGGGCATTATATCTCGAATATCAAAATTTGATACCAATTACAGAAGATCCGTATCAACGTAAGAAACTTGTAGTAACTCTGAGGGAAGGATTACTGGTTTCGAAATTGAAGTTGCACTTTATTCTATTTAATACAAAAATTAAGATACGTAGAATTGTGTGTGAACTGAACACTGTAGTAACTCTGAGGGAAGGATTACTGATTTCGAAATTGAAGTTGCACTTTATTTTATTTAATACAAAAATTAAGATACGCAGAATTGTGTGTGAACTGAACACTGATACAGGAACTTCTGAAACAAAGATATTTACATAAATGTATCCATTAGAATATAATAAAAAAAATTCTTTAATCCTTTATCATAACCACAAATCATCACATTTGATTATAACTCAAAGTTGGGCCGGTGGTTCAAATGCAGGTGTTGTAAGTCTACCACAATTTCTTCCTTCATGCGGACCCCAGCTCGGAGACGCACGTCCACGTGCGGCTAAAAATGGTATTTTCAATTTAAAATAAGTTTTTAAATATACTTACCTGGTAGTTACATATATATAGCTTAATCCCGCCGATTCGTCGCGCGCACGGCAGAAATTCAAAATTCGCGGCTATCGCCGATAGACGGTCAGGTGATCATACCTGTGCTCCCTCTATGTAGGTATCTGGAACCATTCCCATTTATCCTCAGAAATTCCATGCCTCTGTTCTCAGAGGGGAGGAGGGAGGGACCTTTTATATATGTAACTACCAGGTAAGTATATTTAAAAACTTATTTTAAATTGAAAATACCATTTTTAAATATCTAACTTCCCTGGTAGTTACATATATATAGCTGATTGGCACCTTTGGTGGTGGGTCAGAGAACCGCAGCACCGTTGGGAATTCGTAAAATTATTGATCGCTACAAATTAGCTGTACCAATAATCTGCGTTCATACCTGATAATAAGCTGGCTTCGAAGTTTTTTCTGCCTCATTAGCCTGCATTCCTTGAGAGACCCAGCGATCCACCCAGGGGGCTGTAGAAAGTCTTTGTGGGGCTGTCAGACGGTCCTCGACCTTAACCTGACTAGACCACCACCCTTGCTATCCTGGCAAAGCCATGGACAATGAGCTGACCACCTGACCAACTAACACACTAAAACACACTCCATAAAACGTAACTTAGACTTTCACCCCAGACTGTGGAAGGTTGCAACAACCTTCACAGACAGCCTGTGAGGTCAAGTTCAATAAAATGCAAGGGTACAAATAAGGTTATAGGTTAGAGGCAGTTGTACCTTCTCCAACTACGGCACCGGAGGTAACGTACGGCCCTAGGGAACAATCCTCATATTGGGTCTGTACGTCTTTAAGGTAGCAATCTGCGAAGACTGACTTGCTTCGCCAGAATGTCACTTCCAAGATCGATTCCATCGACTTGTGTCTATACGCCATCGAAGTCGCCACAGCTCTTACTTCGTGCGCATTGATTTTGAGTATTGGGAAGCTTTTCTCATCAAAATTCTGGTGAGCTTCCCTTATTAAATCCTTGACAAAGACCGCCAGCGCGTTCTTTGGCACAGGTAGTGAAGGCTTCTTTACCAAGGACTAGAGGTTGTCTGTCTGTCCTCTTAGTTTTTGGTTCTCTGTAGATAATATTTTTAGGGCTCTAGCTGGACAAAGGCCTTACTCCTTTTCCTGTCCTACTAACTGAGATAACCCTGGTATGGTAAAGGATCTAGGCCATGGGTGAGAAGGATTCTCATTCTTGGCGAGAAAACCTAGTTGCAGCGAGCAGACTGCATTCTCTCCCCATTGAAGCCTACATTCTTGCTAAAGGCTTTGCAACTCTCCCTATCCTCTTGGCCGTTACCAACGCAACCAGGAATAGGGTCTTCTTGGTGAGATCCTTCCATGAAGCCTTGTCGGGGTTCGAACCTGCTCGAGGTTAGAAAAGAAAAGTCAGAACAATATCCAAATTCCAAGAGGGGGTTGGGTTATCCTTACTCTTAACTGTCTCAAAGGACCTTATGAGATCCGATAGATCCTTGTCTCCCGACATGTCAAAATCTCTGTGACGGAAGACAGAGGCTAGCATGCTGCGTTATCCCTTGATAGTTGATACTGCTAGTTTCTCTTGGGTTCTTAAGTGTAACAGAAAATCTGCTAGTTGAGTTAGAGGTACTGAAAGAGGAAATGTTGTTAATTCTGCACCATTTCCTGAACACGTCCCACTTTGACTGGTACACCTTGATTGTGGACGTCCTCGCTCTCGCGATTGCTCTTGCAGCTTCCCTCGAAAAGCCCTTCGCTCTGCCAGTTTTTCGATAGTCGAAAGGCAGTTAGATTGAGAGAGAGGCGATTTTGATGGTGTCTCTCTATGGGTGGCTGTCTGAGTAGATCGTTCCGACACGGTAACGATCTGGGGGTGTCTACTAGCCACTCCATCATCTGTGATCCGGGGTCTCAGGGTCATGCGGACGTTGTTCGATTCCCTGAACTTCATGACTCAGTCTAAGATCTTAAATGGGGGGGAGGCATACGTGTCTAGTCCTTCCCAATCCATGAGGAAGGCGTCTACTGCCACTGCTTCCTGGTCTGGGACTGGAGAATAGTAAATAGGTAACCTCTTTGTTCTCTGCGTCGCAAAGAGGTCTATAGACGGCTCTCCCCACCGATTCCATAGCCTGCTGCATACCTCGTGATGCAGGGTCCACTCCGGGTCGTGAGAACCTGTCTTTCTCTGCTGAGGAGATCCGCCCTGACGTTCTTCTCTCCTTCTATAAAGCGAGTTTGAAGAGTAATGTTCCTCTCTTTCGCCCACAATAAGAGATCCTTTGCTGCCTCGTAAAAGGAGTCCGAACGAGTGCCTCCCTGCTTCTTTATGTAGGCCAACGCCGTGGTGTTGTCTGCGTTGACCTGAACTACTTTGATCTTGCCATAGACTAGAGATCCCGTCATTCCCTAGTGTTGCACCCCACCCCACCGTCCGATGCGCTGAATACACACTAGGTCGGGGTTCTTCTGTTGAAGTTCGAAACCTTCTTGTAGCTTGTTGGTGTCGTGCCATCAACTCACTGATTGTTCTGGAACAACCTATTTGAGTCCACAACGTAAACCGTAACTGAATCGGGAGCTCTGATAGCTGCCTACTGACAGCGTTCGGTAATGAGGCAGTTTGTCCAAGCATCCGAGCAAGTCACGTGATCTCTTAAGGCATGTGCCCAATAGGCGAAAGTCAATTGCCCTCTAGAGACCGAGGTTCTTAATGGCAAGACATTCTCATAGTAGATGAATCTCAGCTAAAAACGAAAACAACATTATGTTCCATTGAAGACGAAGGTGGAAAGTGAATGCTAAAGGACTGAAAACGCTAACAGCTATTTCATTGCTGTAAGGTGAGGGATTGTAATTGTAATGAAAGCGGGGCGGTTTCCAGTAATGAAAAACAGGGAAGTACTACTTCTCATGGGCTGATTATTTGGAAGTAGAGCTGGCAGGTCGGGGAGCAGGCGATGTCTTCCGTATATATCTGTCAATTCCGGGTGAACAATGAACAATTGCACCTCTTCGAATAAGAGATATTTTGACGACAAACTCAGATGTCTGAAGAAAAAATTCCGCATTATCGCAATGCGATGCAGCGTGAGACTAGTAAAGACTTCTGTTACCGTGTGGTAAACAAAGATGAAAGATTCCAGAATATACTATATCTCTTTTGCAAATTCTCGCCATATTCAAGGGGATGCAGAAGATGTCATTCATGTATGCGAGAATCCCCGTTAATCAGAGACGTAAGTCCAATATTGTTGGACAGAGAAAAGGTTCGTTAGTCAATCCTTGTATGGGAGAGAGACATAATCCGACCATGCATCTCTGAGAGCCAGCTGGAACTAGGTTGTCTTGCTGTAGTCCCCTACTCAGTGGTTCTTGCTCACTCGCTATCCTGAGTTACCAGGTAATCCATTCTTCGAAGGAATGCGTTCGGCTAGAATAATCGAGCGTTAAAAAAAAAGGGATCTATTATGCTCGAGCAATTATATTTAAACGAAAACGGATTTCGGTAAAAACAAAAAACTGAGGTGGTGGTGTCGTGACCATACCATAAGTATCTGAAAAATCGAAACTGGTAACTCCTGGGAAGATGCAGACAGTCCCGAATTGCAGTTCCATTAGGATACTAGCTGTCTCGGTCACAAAATGATATTGTTATGATACAATAAAGTTTTATGCATACTTACCTGGCAGGTATATATATAGCTGTATTTTCTGAAGTCCGACAGAATTTAAAAAACTTCCGACACACGCAGTGGTCGGCCAGGTGGTTAGTACCCATTCCCGCCGCTGGGAGGCGGGTATCAGGAACCATTCCCATTTTCTATTCATAATTTTTATTTCCACTGTCCCCTGAGGGAGGTGGGTGGGTACTTGAATATATATATCTGCCAGTTAAGTATGAACAAACTTTATTGTATCATAACAATATCATTTTGCTCATGAACTTACCTGTCATATATATATATATAGTTGAACCCCACCGTTGGAGGTGGGAAGGGACAGAATAGAAGGATTTTGGACACAAATGCATGCAGATGATTTACATCTTGGTTCCACCTGTTAGCATAGCCGACTTCGTGATTACTGTCACCCAAGTCTGCTTCTGCTTTACTAGAGTTTCCAGCGAGGTAGAGACCTATAAAGCTGGTGCACTCATATGGATCTGTCAACAGGGCGTGACCACAATGTGACTAGACCATATTGACCATACCATGAGGGCTAAGAAAGTAAAATAAATATATATATATAATTATATATATCACCACCTGACCAACCTAGCCAAAGTTAATGTGTGTTAACTAAGGCTTCAGAGTTAAGAAGTCGCCGTTGTCAGCGACTCCACCAACTAAATTAAGAGCTCTTCCTAACCATTTTCTACAGGATAGGATGAGTAGTACTTCTTGCCCCCAAGATTGTGTCTGCAGACAGTATGGCCCTAGCGAGCAGCAGATCTCATATGCCATCTTCACATCTCACAGGGGAGTGTGAAGTGAACCCAGAGTTGCTTCACTAAAATATGGTACTCAGGATGTTGCTGAGTGCCATGCTCTGTTGAAATGCTTCCGAGGCCGGCGCCCTCACCTCGTGAGCATTCAGATAAAAAGATTTCAATCTTTTTTTTTTTTTTTTTTTTGGTTTTTTTTTTTTTTTTTTTTTTTTTTTTTTTTTTTGTTTTTTTTTTTTTTTTTTTTTTTTTTTTTTTTTTTGAAAGAACTCCTTAACCCTAAAACCAGGGTGTACTTCGATATGGGCAAGTCTGGTCTTTTCGGAACACTGCAGATTGCTCGACTGACTTCGACTTTCTTGATTTTAAGTAGATAAAACTTGAGAGACCTGACAGGGCACAGGACTCTCTCTGGCTCCTCCCCACTAACTTGTGCCACTCCTTGCTTCCAAGATCCTGGCCCAAGGACAAAAAGGGTTTCCATTCTTAGGCCATAACGAAAGGCTTAGAGAGCACACCACCTTGTGGTTCTCTAAAGCCAAAACTTGTGACGATGGCTTAAAATCTCACTAACCCTCTTTTGTCGTATCTAGGGTGGTTAGAAGAAGGCCTTCCTGATCACATACAAGAAGTTAACAGGCAGGAGAGGTTCGAATGCTTTGACATCAAGAACTTCAGACTACGTCTGTACTAAAGTCAGGTGAACGACCAGTTGACCAGTCAGACGAATCAAGGACAGCAAGGCTGTACCCTGAAGACCAAAAGGCACTATTCTTAGCTGAAGGATGAGTGTCTGGACTGCCTGGGCGATTCAATCTAAGCAAACCTTGGGGGTGTATCAACGCAACCCAACGTCGTCCGCAATCAACTTCGTCAATAAGAAACTCAGGACTACTATATGTCGCCTGATCTCGCACGAGTGTCTGACTCCGAGAAAACAGGCGAGACAAAAAGTAGATGGTTGAGCTAGAATCGAGATTCCACAGACCTCAATGATCGTGAAGGTCTTTGTTGTTTGACAGATGCAAATCTGTCAAACAACATTCTCTGTTGTCTGTTCGCACTGGCAGAATTTTCAAAACTCTCGGCAACCGCTAGACCACTGGTAGTTCAGGTGATCTCCCCCCACGTTCCCGTGGCGTTGGTACTTGGAACTAGTATTCCCTAGTATTCCCGTTTTCCTCAGATTTTCTCTGAACCCTGTCTCCTGAGGGGAGGAGGGTGGGAATTTAATTATATATACCTGCCAGGTAAGTATGCATAAAACTTTATTGTATCATAACAATATCATTTTTATGCATGACACTTACCTGGCAGGTATATATATAGCTGATTGACACATTTGGAGGTGGGTCACAGACAGCAATATCGTCATAATTCAAAAATTAACTAATTTTTTAAATTATTTATTAAGTTCCTTACCTGCTAAGGTAGCTGACTTCGTAGGTCCTGCCTCTTAGCCTGCTAAACCTTAGTAGCTCTCAACTAGGATGTGACCTGTTTGTTGAGAAAGCTAACAACAAGGGTCTGACAACTGGACGTGACCAATTTGTTGACAGGAAACCCTAGCCCTCTCTTACCAGGGGCATTCATGCTAGGATAAGTTTAGACCACCTGAACCACACACAAAGCTAACGTAACACATTACACTTCACATACTGAAAGAGGAAATAACCCTCTCAGACAACCATAAAAAAGAACACCACTTAATTAAAAGAAATAGACCTAGCATGTTAGTTAAAATCTATCGAGACGACATTCGTTACGGGACTTTTGCAATCCTGTAACGAACCTCTAGATGATCGTACATTCTACGCCTGTTGTTATAATAGGCTCTTTCTCGTAAACTCGAGCAGGGACCGAGAGAAGATACTTCTTAAGATATGAGAGAGCTGTGGAATATCAGAGTTGATCTGGACCACTGGTTCCAAAAACTCGTTTCGAGGGACTGGAGGGAGGACGACCGAATTGCATTTACTTCTTTCAGATTAAGATCCAGGACATCTGAAACACTATCCAGATGTCCGGCACCTCCTTTCTATCATGACGCACTGAGAGATGTTCAGAATAATTCCTAGATCTTGAATAATATTTTCAGTTTCCCGGTAGTAAAAAACTGTGGTCTGAATTGCAGTCTATTCGGGGAAACAAACTTCTTCAGGAAGGAAATGGTCTCCCCAGCAAGCTCATCCATTCCCTCCCGAGTATGCTTACTTCCCTATAAGGCTGCGCTTTGCCTAAGCAGGAGAGCATATAAAAGTGCAATGTTGCGGTAGACTCGTAGTTCTATACCGTGCGGTAACGAGCACCGAAAGGATTAAGAGATAACTCTGTTGAACATAGTAAGGCAAAACTAATGCAACGTTTATTCATTCACGTAAGAAATCCCCTCAATCTTAGGTCAAAGTCCGTGATTGTAGGACAGAGATACAGTTAGTCAGTCAATCCCGCAGGAGAGACGTAACCGCCAGCACAGAGATACGGTTAGTCAGTCAACCCCGCAGGAGAGAGAGACGTAAACCTAGCGCGGATGACCCCGCACGATCTGTTACTGGCTCGGTTGGAGTTTGGAACTTGGACAGTCAGACACAGCAGCAGCCAGCAGCTTACGAACGTCGTCTCTTAACTTTATGTCTGGGTTGCCAGCTACCCTATTCTACGAAGAAAACAGGTCCGTTATTTTTTGAACAAAAGAGACTCTCAAGCTGGTATATTTAAGCGAAACAGAAAACGCTAAATATATAGATGCGTTTGTGTCGTCAGAACACTACCATACAACGGTAAAAGATAAATCGGAAACTCCTGGAAGGCTGCAGGGAGTGACGATTAAATGTCCTTAAAATAGTATACAATAGACCTCTCGGTTGCCATCCGAAGAGGTAACTACAGCAAGCGTGTATGACTTTGAACCAACCAGTAGTAAATACGCAAGGCAAAAAAAGTTTTTATTATATCACAATAAAGTTTGTTCATACTTACCTGGCAGACATATATATAGCTGAATTCGGAAATACAGCTACCTACATATCTGACGGCAAGTTTCATGAACAAAACTTAGAGAATCGAAGCAGACAGCTCAAGCTTCTTAAGATAACTGGACATAAGCGTTCATTGACGTAGTCTACCAGTCTATTTCTTGTACGAGTCTGCGAATGAGGAAGGAGAGCTCATTCCGAACCTTGTCCTTATTCGCTTACGCAATATCAAGTTAATAGATGTTTTTGTCAATGAGAACTAACCCATTAACGGTACAGAGAGATATTTTGTCAATGAGGGGAGAGCCACTTACTTGACAAAACGATAGTATATTGTCAATGGGGGAAAGTCACTGAATTGACAAAACGTAATCCAGGAAGTCGAGCTTTTATTTTTCGATTCCCGTCTCAAACAGGAAGGGACAAGAATCCTGTTAAGAGACTGGGCTTACGGTAGGTAGAACGACGATGCTCAATCGGCATGGAAGTCTCGACTAGAAACTAACAAAATCTATCATCTGAAAAACCCTTTCAGATGGTCTAAAAAGCTTTAAATTTATTGGCAGTATGGCAAAGGAAGTCCTGTCTTGCGCTTTCCTGAAGAGCGTCCTTTTGTGATAGTGCCTTTGCAAGAATCCTACTTAACGTTGCCGAAAATCCGTGACGTTCAGGACGTCGAGCCTTTACATAACCCGTAACTGTCTTATCTCAAAGTCTTGACTGAGGTAGAGAAAACGAGATCTTCCTTGAGCTTTCCTTAACTCCATCCACCTTTGCGAAAAGCAATATAATATTGACAGAGACCTCTTGAATTCACGAAACCCGAGGTCTTGCTGGGTTTCGAAGACGAAGTTCTGTTCACTTTCTTGAGGCTCAAATCTTAAACAAGAGCTTGAAGAGTTCAACAGAAACATTCTGGTGCGCGCTCGGCGTCCTGGTGCGCGCTCGGCGTCCACTGGCGAGGACGCTCGGCGTCCTGGTGCGCGCTCGGCGGCCACTGGCGAGACGCTCGGCGTCCACTGGTGAGTGCGTCCATCCGAGCGTCCTGTTCAAGCCGATCGTCCAAATAAGCGTGCAGAAAAGCGTCACGCTCCTGACAGGCGTCAAAACAAGCGAGAGCAACTGCCTTCTTTTTCCTATTTCTTGGTGGAAAGAAGTACACGTGATCAGGCAACTTTCGCCTTCTTACTTCTCACTGAAACACATAACGAGGGAGAAGGGACGTGAAGCGTCCTCTTCTATAAAGCTTCTTAGAGGGCGCGAGTCCTTCCGAGAGCTCCAACCCTTGTGCGGGGAGGACGCCTCGGAGGACGAGAAGCAATCCTTCAGGATTCGTGCATGTGCACGCACTTTGGCAGTCTGGGGATTTTCATCAGAAACTGCCGAAGGCACGCCAGATCGGTGGGGTTCCCTGTAACCCTCCTTCGGCTTTCGACATGCCCTCTCCCTTGGTTCTGGGAGTTCGACAGAGGTCTAGACCTAGAGGCGTTATAAGGCCGATCTGACGCACCCTCCACTACACAAGGGGCACTGTCACTGCACTTAGCCACTTCACTATTGCTCTCTAAAGCAAGCACTTTCGATTCTAAGTTACGAATCGAAATAGTATAAGAGAAAGGGCAATAACCTCTACAGACACTGTTTTGAGGGCCCGAAGGCAACATTACAGGGTTAGGCGTAACAAAAACAGAAGTAGAACTCTTCACAACAATGAAGGAGAGCGATCACCTCTCGCAGACATAGTCATAACCCGTAGGCCATACTACAGCCGTTAGGCAAAATAAAGTCTACCGGAAGGTTAGCAGTATCACTACCTCCTGAACTTTCGTAAATTGATTAATTGCGGTACCATAAAACTAAACAAACTTTTTCCTTTCCTTACGGAATTAGACACGTTTACTGATTAATTGCGTACATACGAATCATACTTTTTCCTTACGGAAATAGACATGTTTACTGATTAATTGCGCCCCCAAGTGCGGAACTACCGAAGCTTTCGGTAGCCACACCCTATCTTTGCAGACAACACCCTCTGAAACTAGCCTAACTAGATTCAGATATCTTATGCAAAAATGAATCAAATTCAAATCAATTTAAGATAGCGTATGCCTAGCCACAAATCCAAGTAAATAAATTAAAAGACAATTAGGATACTTAGCGGCAAATGAAGTTTCCAAAATCCTAACCGGAGGTACTGAAAACAGGTGTTTTCAGTACCGGCGACAGAAAATTTATGAATAGAAAATGGGAATGGTTCCTGATACCCGCCTCCCAGCGGCGGGAATGGGTACTAACCACCTGGCCGACCACTGCGTGTGTCGGAAGTTTTTTAAATTCTGTCGGACTTCAGAAAATACAGCTATATATATACCTGCCAGGTAAGTGTCATGCATAAAACCGTAGAATTAACTACGGTATGTGACTAATCCCCGGACAATTCAACTGCTTAACAGAATCATGTCTTGAGGGTAATATACGTCGTGTATTTGTAGGTTTCTGTACAACGAATTCCATCCTAAATTCTTTTCCCTTAGAGGAATGAGAATAAGGATTGGAAATCTACACCCTTCCTTCTCTATTCAAGAGAGTGAAGGAGAAGTTTTCCCCTAAGGAAAACTTCAATAGTGAAAACAGAAAACCCGAAGATGAAAGTTCAAGTCAAACTGGATATTCACGTTCGTTCTTCTGTATTCCAGGGTTGGTCGTCTACTGAGAGGTATCCTTACTTCAGTAGCAGTTCTTCTTACAAACGCTAGAAATTCCAGGAATTCGAGCATTCGGCGAGGTTCCCGATTATCATGAAAACCATTATCGGGGATTTAGATATAAAGTCCTGCGTTGCCTTTTGGGCTAAGGCAGAGGAGACCTCATTCTTGAAGGAGGAAGATTTCTGGGGTCTACCCTTCATAAACTGTGAGGGCGGGCTCCGAGGTACAGCCTGCTGAAAAATATTCGGATAAAAGTCCGCCAATACCGCAAGTAATCTTCTCAGATCCGCCGCATGAAGAGTTTCTTGCGTCTCCTCCTCTGATATCTCATCCAAAATATTGGCGATTTCCGATGTCGAACGAGTGGGGGAATCACGAGCATCGTCTTACTTGCATGCTTCATGCATGCGTCCAACCTGCTGCGAGGGAGCATGCTGCGTGCGTCCTGCGTGCGTCCAGCCTGTTGCGAGGGAGCGTCACGATCCTTGTCATTTCCCGTCACACGTCCAGTAAGCTGCGAGGGAGCCTGGTTGCGTGCGTCATGCTTGCGTCTGCTTCGTCACGCGTGTAGGTTGCTGCGAGGGAGTGTCTAAGAGTGCTGCAGCCTGCAGCGAGTCTTCGTCTTGCCGTCTGTTAGCGTCACGCTGTGCTAACTGCGGTTTTATCTTGTGTTTTACGGGTCGCGCTTCACCTGCTAGTCCATGCGACTTGTAGACATCAAACCGAAACGTAATGGGCTGCTGAAGCTTTGACAAGAAAGCTGCTTGCGGTACCTCTTGCTGTTGGGGAATAACTGAAGGCGGCACTGCCCGCCCATCTACCGCTTTGGAGACACTAGTAGTGATCTTCTGTCGACGAGGTGGAGACGCTCCATGAGACACCTCCCAGTCTGGGGGAGGGGGAGAAGCATGCGCCGATGTAAAGCAAACTTCTCCTTCTTCCGAAGAGCTGTGCGTCATGCGTCTCTGTTTCGGAGCGGATTCGTCGTCCTCCTCCGATAAGAACTTCTCCGGCGAGCTCCAATTACTGCACGACGGTTGCTGTAACGCTACGGGGGACTTGCGTCTCTTGAGGGGTCTTGACTCTAGGGGTTGATGCCAACTGCGTCGAGGTCTTGCGTCATCAGACGAAGACGCAAGCACCGAAAGTCTCTCTTCGTCCGATATTTCCTTACCTCCTGCGAAAGGGGACGGCCGCCTGTGCGACATCTTGCCTCTTATATTGGCAGGAGAGCAAGTATCCGAACACTTCCTCATCTCACCTTTCCTGTGGTGAGGGAGAGCGTCCTGGGATGCGTCAGCAGGATCGCTCGAGGGGACGCCCGCTCGCTTTTTAACATCTCTCACCTCCCTTCGCCGGTCGACATTCCTTCTCCCAGGGGTTGGGGAGCATGGAAGAGGTCTAGGACTAGGAGTGTGACAGACACGAACGGGCGCACCCTCCACTACACTAACACTGTCACCAAATTTGCAATGCATACTACGCACTGTCTATTCAGTCCCCTTTCCGAAGAAAGGGATTGTATTAACACGCAAGCCGAACTAGCCGCAAAAACATTCATAGTCGGCTAACTTATCTACGACTCCTCAGGTGGGTCTGGTACTCTTAACTTAGGGCTAGGCTCAGGAATATTAGTATTAGACAGGTTAGACAAGCTTGACTATCGGAAGAACTAGCTGATAGAACACAATACGATCTAGCTCTTCTAATTAAAATCTAATTGCATCTTATAGTAAACATACTTTTCATTATTCTCAGAGAACGTTACACACTTATTCTATCTGCTAACAAATGTACATATCTGCTTCCTGCATTTGTTAACTATTGTATGAGGATCAAGAGTCGTATGGAAGCCGGGACTCGAAACCCTTAGCTACAGAGTCGGCCATCTTGAATTCAGAAAACAAGAAAAACTGTGGAAGTCGGAAACTGACCAACTGAAACTTATTCGTGTGTAAAACAAATTAAAGATAATCTGATATCAGCAAAAGCCATTAAGTAACACAAAAGTAAGCAATGGGTACTTCACCAATTGTAGTAAAAGCAAACCCAAACAAAGAAGAGCGAATTTCCAACGTGCTGCTCGAACGACGGCAGGGAATTTCTGAGGATAAATGGGAATGGTTCCAGATACCTACATAGAGGGAGCACAGGTATGATCACCTGACCGTCTATCGGCGATAGCCGCGAATTTTGAATTTCTGCCGTGCGCGCGACGAATCGGCGGGATTAAGCTATATATATGTAACTACCAGGGAAGTTAGATATTTAAAAACAAAATGTTTTGTTCCTTGCGCGTCTAGTCCGGTAACGCACCTGACGCCACGCACGCTCATGCGCCGTGTGGGGCCACTCGTGTTTGAACTATAATGCTAAGGTCACACATTCACGTATCAACGCACGCACGCCCACGCATGAGCGGAAATTGGTAGTTGGCAACAGCTTACGTCAGTAAACCGTAAATGTAACGTAAAACACACATAAAATCGTAGACGTACGGTGACGAGTCGTGGGTGGTCACGCCAAATGTCACCTGACGTAGCTCCAGCATTGCATTGTTGGGACCCACGGTGACTGCTGCGGGGTAAGCGCTAGGGTCACCAGCATCGTTCGCCGTCGTTGTTTTCTTTCCGCGGCGAAGCACGCCGGCCTCCTAATTGCGATGTAGCCTACGGCGAAACCGATTAACACATTTACAACCCTGTATGACATGGCAACGCTGTAGCGTGGTATAAAAGGTCAGGTCGGCGCCCTCAGGTCAGCTGTTGTTTCTGTCTCCCGAAACCAGGAGTTTCCTTCAAGCACTCTCCACAACGCCCTTCAAGATGCCGAACTTCCTAAAAACGACCAAGGAAGGGAGGGACCATCATTCGTCACATCTTGCAGGAGACCTTCTTTCGGCCCGGAAAAGACTCTACAGCCACTCCTACAACCACTCCTGCAGACATACAGGACAGTAAAAAAAAAGTCAACTTCCACCTACAGGAGTCGGAGTTGGATGAGATTCTGACTGATGACAGCGACACGGAAACTCTCCATGAAGCTACCCCCATTGACGAGGGACAGAACGTTCCTTTGACGGAGGATAGCCAAGACGTCGAAGATATTTGTTTCTTCTGAATAGCAGTCTTACAATAATGTTTTTGTAAACAAATAATGTAAATATTTGAGAGGAATTCCTATATACATCTAAAAAATATTATCTTGAATAGGTAGAATTCCTATTTGTTTCCAAGAATGTTTGATAAGTTATTAGATGTTATTCTATATTGCTTAAATATAAATCGCCCATTGTCAACAGTTTTATAAGTCTAAGTGTATGTCTGAATGGTAAAATCGATTAAGAAAATTCTAGTGCTAGTCTTATATACTACTTATCCTATGTTCATTTATTTGTGATGTTACATTAATTACATATTATATATATTACAGATAGCTACTATCAAAAAGTTACCATAAAACTAAAATAGATTAATTTGTAGGAAAACAACGAAGAGACGAGCTGTTACAATGATTGTTTACGGAACGGCAAGCTCTGTTCACAGGCCCGCCCTTTTGTACCCTGCGGCACCACAACGGTGGGCGTGGTCTTGACGTGAAGTTGACGTACATAGAACATTACAATATCGGCGTTAGTTTCAGGTAGACGTCCGACCTTGCTTTCTTTGTGCGTACATTTGCGGCGCAATTTACGGGGCTGGCTTTACGTCCGTTAGCCCGTGTCCTGTTTACCAGCTGTTCAAGGTCATTTCACCGCGATGAAAGGCCCCACCGAATCCGGCGCGGCGCGTCGCGTGCGTCCAACACGGCTACGCGTTTTGTGCGTTTCGATCAACTGTTATAGTTCAAACACGAGTGGCCCCACACGGCGCATGAGCGTGCGTGGCGTCAGGTGCGTTACCGGACTAGACGCACAAGGAACAAAACATTTTGTTTTTAGCTGCACGTGGACGTGCGTCTTCCGCATGAAGGAAGAAATTGTGGTAGACCTACAACAACCTGCATTTGAACCACCTGCCCAACTTTGAGTTATAATCAAATGTGATGATTTGTGGTTATGATAAAGGATTAAAGTATTTTTTTATTATATTCTAATGGATACATTTATGTAAATATCTTTGTTTCAGAAGTTCCTGTATCAAAGTGTTCATTCACACACAATTCTACGTATCTTAATTTTTGTATTAAATGAAATAAAGTGCAACTTTAATTTCGAAATCAGTAATCCTTCCCTCAGAGTTACTACACTACAAGTTTCTTACGTTAATACTTATCTTCTGTAATTTATCAAATTTTGATATTCGAGATATAATGCCCTGGTGAATTAAGTCAAAGGTTTTCGGCGGCATCCGACAATATTAAAAAAAAAAAAAACTTGTCTGGACGCTATCGTAACTTATGAAAGTTTTGCTCATTCTCCACTCTTTCCTCATCTAAAGTCATGTCATAAGTCCAGATTTTCCTACTGTTCAACGCCTCTAATTTGGTTGACAGCACCGAGTCAGAGGAAAAACTCGCGCTCTCCCTTCATAACAGCAACTACTGCTGAAGTTTGAATTGTCCGTCTTATAACCGTCACTCGTGTGTCTGGTTGGGCCACACTCGCAGAAGACGGAGACGCTTGTAGACGGATAGCCGTGTTGCACGCACGCGACGTGCCGCGCCGGATTCGGTGGGGCCTTAGCCTTAGACGCACGCGACGCGCCGCGACGGATTCGGTGGGGCCTTAGCCTTAACCCATTCTATTCTATAAGTCTCAAAACGTGATTCTTTACTGAATCTGTCTACCTACATATTCACATACGTAATACACAATACACAGTTTATACTTCATGTAAGTACATGCAAAGGATGATAAGCATCTGACATGCTCTAACAAAAGGACGTCCATTAAACGCCAAATTCTTGCATAATAATAATAATATCATTTACTGTTTCCAGTTTTATAAATAAAAATAATGTTCTTAGTGGTTATGGAATTAACTATAAAGTTTAGTGAAACGTAAGCGTATTCCTGGACTTAATATCGATATAACACTTTCGACGAGTTCCAAGCAATTCAAATGCGGTATCATAAAGAAAAATCTACCACAGCACCTGACACGCAGCAATTCTAAAGCGCTATTATAAACAGGACAACAGGACCCTGACATAATACACAGAGCTCTCTTGATGTTATGGCTGCCCAAACTGCCACGTCGATGTTGTTGTTGACAGTGAAACGAAAGCAATTAAGCTAGTTCCTGACAACAGCGCCGTTATATTGTCTTCGGATCAAGATATAACTATTACTCAGTGTCTGCGATTACCTCACAGATAATATTACACAGGACAAGGTCGACCATGTTCCTAACAGACATATCAGGGAGGCTGTTATCACTGCACTGACTGAGGATTGCTACCTCGCAAAACACCATCATGACCTCGGAAATGGCCTACAGTAAGCACGCCATGGAATACTAGACGCCCCACCAGCTCCAAGTGATTGCATTGTAACAAACAACAACGAGAGCTAAGCTCCATATATAACACACACACACACACACACACACACAAAAAGTACAATTCAGATCTGTATAATAAACTGCGCTTGACGGCGAAACAGTTTACCAGAGCCTGGTGACACAAAGACCATCTCGACTTAGAGTGATCAAACAAGGATGGAACACTGCAAACACTAAAATCGGTCGCGTCATATCACCCCCGAAAATAAAAAAAAGAGATAAGCCTGGGACACAATCAAGGAAACAAGACCACATATTTCCAGAGTATGAATAAATACTAACATTCTCTCTCTCTCTCTCTCTCTCTCTCTCTCTCTCTCTCTCTCTCTCTCTCTCTCAGCATTGAACGACCCTCGTATAGTACTTAACAAAATATTATGACGCTGAACTGAAGTACATGAGGCAGCTATTCTTTCATCGACGAAGCATCACATCTCCAGAGAGACAATCTGCAGAAGACGAGGAGGCTGTGGGATTAAACCTTGGGTTCATCCCTAAATGCTTCGCAAGGCAAAATAGTTTCACCCCCTTCCGACCACAAGTTCCCAGTCAGCAAGATCTTCGGCCGCCAGATAAATCTCAGTCACGACTTTTTCCCGCTATCTTTCGTTTTTAATCCGATGCCCTGTGCCCTCTTTCATGGAGCCATTTCTCATTCTTTCATTTTTTTACCAGCAAAGACTCTCTCTTCAAAGATATTGGTAAAACGTATAGTCTTAAACATATCTCTCTCTCTCTCTCTCTCTCTCTCTCTCTCTCTCTCTCTCTCTCTGAAATAAGAGAAAACCCTGTGAAACTGAATTCTCGTCCTCAAAAGAAAGAGTAAGACTCTCATACTGGAATCGAAACAGAACTGCTCTTACTCTGGCTCTCAGTAATTAAACATGAATGAGAGTGAAATAACTCTCCTTTCGACATCATAATATCTAATACAAAAACCGTTTTCTCACTCTTTCTTTTTCATCAGAAATGGGTACATTTTCTCTTAATCATTTTACCTTCTCACGATATCTACTCTGTCTTTCAGTGCTGTGCTCAAGGAGATCTGTATTCCAGTCCTTATAGTTAAAAGAAACATCGACAATATTGCATTTTCAGTGGCTTCCTCATTAACCTATTCATCCATTCATCCCTCGACAAATGGATGAAAAAGAAATCATGAAAAGCAAATACGAAATATTGAATACATAATTACATGACAGCACAGTTTCCCAGTTTTTATCACTTAATCAATTAACTGTCAGTTCCATCCTTTTAAGTCTCCTGGTTTATTGTCTCTCCTTGATCTGAGCGAGCAACGAATGTGAAGCTGTGCGAAATGCATGATTAGGGAGATGTTGGAAATTTAAGAATAAACAAGTATTTGTTGATACTCTAGGTAACTGCATACAGGGGACATTAAATTGAAAGTTGATGAATTCATTTTCCCTGAAGTATTTGGTTTCTTGGCTTTCTCTCAAAATATTTATAATCATATACCAGGTGTTTCGAACAAATGGAAAGTTATGAAGTTTTCTACTATAGCCTATCTCCAAGTACATTATTAAGCTATTTTTCATTTTACATTTCTTGTATTTTCAGACTGAGTGACGGAATTAGATACAGCCATGGCTAACGACTCGGAGGAAATCAGATGGATTGACCGATTCCAGGCTATAACCTCCAGAGAGGCCAGGGATGCTAGTGCATCCCTCATTTCACGTTCCTGGATAACTAAATACATTAAAAGAGTTGAATCCTTTGTTAAAAGAAACTGGAACAAAAATCCATATGACTGTCATCGCGAAAAGAGCGAGAATCTTGGAAGGCCTGAAGTCCTTTCTCAGGAGTCAAAAGACATCATAGCAGGGGAAAATGTTAGGGATAACAGCTTCCAAGATCTGTGTTAGTAACCAACAGATGGAGGAGCAAACTAATGGATATATGTCTAAAAGTAGAAGTGATTTTGCAGAAGATACAATGATGCAAGAGTTTGCAAAATGAGGAAATGAAACTAGATGTGAGCAAAAATAAGATTAAAAGGGTGAATAGTAGCCACGGCGATGGTGAGATGAATGCTAATATGGATTATGGAAGAATGAAAGCTGAGGCATAAAAGGTCACTGGATGAGTGCAAAAGATTGCAAACTAACACGGACTGCCCTTGATGTCAGGGTGGGACTGTACTGGTGAGCCACTTTTCCCATACGGAAGCAAAGTGCAGATGTTAAACACAAACGAAGGATGAAAGGTTGAAACTGTTGAGATCAACTCTTTGATGTATGTGACATAAGAAGAAATTATGGCGTGAGAAACGTGGAGATACACAAAGAGAGTAGTAAAAGGTTAACGAACGTGAAAGAAGGTATACTATTATTCTGAGAATGTTCGGTCATGGTGGTTGGAAAGCGTAATCTCAGAATTGTAAGGAGGAAGAAGGGGATAGTATGGAAGTGGTAATAAAAACGAAGGGCCTTAATATCCAAGATGTCCTTAAGACGGATCAATACCCTGCTGATCGTCTCCTTTGTAAGTGGTCCGAAGTTCGATTCTCGGCTCGGCCAACGCGGAATCATAGAAATTCATTTCTGGTGATAGAAATTCATTTCTCTATATAATGTGGTTAGGATCCCACAATAAGCTGTAGGTCCCGTTGCTAGGTGACCAATTGGTTCCTAGCTACGTAACGTAAAAATATCTAATCCTTCGGGCCAGCCCTAGGAGAACTGTTAATCAGCTCAGTGGTCTGGTTAAACTAAGATATACTTAAGTTGCATGAAGAAGCTTAGGTTGAGAAAGATTTTACTGCACAGGCCGCTCATTCATGATTCAGCAGTTAAAGTCCGAGTGTGGGTTATCCCTATCACGGAGAACAGCTTGATGCTGAATATATAATATATATATATATATATATATATATTATATATATATATATATATAAAACACTGTGTGTGCTTATGTATGCATGCATGCGAACGCATATGCAATTATATTCCATGTCTTATATGTATGTAGTATGTATGTATAAACACAGACACACGCAGAGACGGAGCTTGAGATCCAAATGTTTTGAGCACTTGTTTCCTTGCATTCCTGATACCAATACCTTTTACCTTGTTTACCTACCTTTATATCACGTTACAATCATCTATTCGAGAGGGAAGTTTTATTAGACAAAATTGTTACGTCACGCTACTGCTTCATTTAATCTACGAGTTTAATCCACTCGAGTCATGTTTTGATGGGCAAAATTTGTGAAGAAATTCATATTAATCAAAGGCATTATTTCATAAACATGCGTATATAATTATCTTATGTATTGCTTGCGCATGTGTCCGGGAAAGGCCTCGCATAAATTCTTAAGTAGATAATTAAATGGTTAAACAATAAGAAAAATAAAGAGTAAGTCCTACCAACTTTCCATGATTTGTGAATGTATTTGAATTCAACGGACTTCATAAATATATTTTGACCCTTCGAATCACCATTGATATTCAGTGCCTAACAAGCAAATGAACGAACGCAAATGGACCTTGCCAACGGCCAGAGTATTGATTGAACTTTGCCAACGACTCCAACACAGGGCCATAGAACTTGGACTTTACCACCAGGGCACTTGGACATTGCCAACGACCAAGCTATATTACGTTGCCAACTGATAACGACCAGAGCAAATAGACATTCCCAGCCATTAACACCCGAGCCATATGTATCTTGCCAACAACTAAATACCAAGAAATATTTAGGATTGGAATTACAATCAGAATTTATTCTCCTTGGTATGAGGTAAAACTTTGGGCCAATACAATGCTTTTGCTTTCAGCTACCCAAATACTTTCAAATCCGCTACCACTAATATTTACAAGAACAAAGGAATATGCAAAGACACTGGGGCATACATGTCACCTTACAAGGGGTGTGACAAATCTAATTTGGGTGTCAAGGGAAAAATCCATCCACGAGAAAAATCGACAATGAATGTTCAGCCATTTTTCCGTAGTTAAGACTCATAATTAATCAATCTATCCCAAGGATCATGGAAATCAAATATAGTAGACGACATCCCTATGGCTCTTACTTTCGAGATGATGTACAATGAATATTAAGGGAGTTAAGACAGAACCTAACATCCTCTATATCCACTAATTGCCAGAGATTAATGAACTACTTGTATAAAGAGTTCTTTGTTATAATACGAAATCCTTCTTTGATATATATAAATAATATATATATATATATATGTGTGTGTGTGTGTGTGTGTGTGTGTGTATGTGTATATGTATATATGCATATACATACATATATATATATATATTGTATATATGTATATATATAAAATATATATATACTATATTATATATATATATATATATATCCCTATATAGATATATATATAAAGCCGTTCCCCGTAACAGGGTACATTGTCTGTCATGTTCATCCCTAACTCAAAACCCAGTAAGAATCCCTTTTCAGTAATCTTTTATATTATTCGCTACATAAACCTACGCATTATTGTGACAACAGCAAGTTATTTTTGCCATTAAACCTCCAATGCCTCGTCGACCTCAATAAAATTTTTTAAAAAAACACTCTGCGCCGGATAAAAGAATTAAATTTCCGAGCCGAAAAATAATAACAAAAACAAAAAAACTCGCAGGTACCGACCAACCATTTTTCCCTCTCCGATGCAAACCACCTCTCTCTCCACCCCGTCACCCCTGGCCCTTCCCCCTTCCCGGGAGGTCATCTCTCATCCGGATGAAAATTAAATAATGCATCTTTCGTGGTGGACGTAAAAAAGGCCATAAATGATAACGGCTGAAGAAGGATATTATACAAAGATTACTCGGGTGAAACTGTGGATTTATTTCGAAAGGAAGAGTTTCTGCCTAGGAGGATATTTGGCTAGTCCCTTTGCTTTGTCTTTATTATTATTATTATTATTATTATTATTATTATTATTATTATTTATTATTATTATTATTATTATTATGGCATAACCTTCCACAGATTAGAATGCTCATTTGTGAGAAAAGAGAACAAACAGATTAGAGGCAGCGTAAAGTAGACGTCAAAACGCAGTTTAGTGAAATAAGTATAAAAAAGTTGAAGCAACCTGTCATATTTTTGCAAACTATTATCTCCAATGCTTTCAATAGAGGCTGGAAGAAAAGGCACTGAAAACGAGGGAACAGTATGTGAATCTTAACGAAGACACAATAAACATAGAGATAAAGATTGAATAAATATATTATAAAGGAAATGTCTATCACCAAAAAACACAAGATTATTTATGTGAAAGGTGAGGCGAGTAATTCTTTAACAACATGACAATAAAAGTAACTCCATATTAAAACGAAAAAGTCAAACGTCATCAAAATTGCAAGACTACAAAATTCGTGACGTGCCTGTGTCAAGATTTATCTTGGTCCCGAAATAAGCTGAAGTACACGAGGAAATGGGATAACAGACAACATGCTTTCATATCTTGACAAATTATGACGTAAGAAATATGAAAATACTCAGCAGAAAAAATGCAAAACTGTACAAATTAACACAAAACGTCGTGTTTTGATAAGACTGCTTGGCCATTCGCTTCAAGGTAATTCTCTTGCACTCAAGAACTATCTCGTTTCACAAAGAAACGAGAGAAACTATTGAATGTCGAACATGAATCACTTACTATATTTATCCTCCTCACAACTCGGCTCACTTCATGCCAAAATGCGAGGTTATCTCAACAGGACTGCGGTAACAGAAAATAAGTGAGAGTAGGACTTCACAAAGAGTAAGACCACCATAAACGCAGCAAAATCTTACTGGAAAAGCCATATGAGAATACTAACTCATAATACAGCCACAGAAGCCATACATAATTTCACTGGGATGACTAGCCAACGTGTCAGCATAGAATGCATCGTTATCAATAAAATAAATATTAATACTATATCACAATTAGTAATATCTTGTAACTTCCCGAGGAAAGTTGAAATCTACATAAATTCAATAGTCAGTGTCTGAGCGAATGCAGCTATCGGTGTTTATTTCATGATATTTTACGCTTACATTACCCATTAGTCTACCATATTATTTCGCCGACATTTATGGGAAGATCTATAACTACCATCTTACTTTCAGTCTTCCTGGAGCCCAACCAGCCATGCGATCATCGATCTGCTCACCTGAAACAAATAAAGAACAAAAATGTAAGACTGCATGAAGTGAAAATACTCGGGAGAAGAATTATTATTTTCTTTTTTACAACAATCATCTAAAACTTTTCTTAATACCTTTCTTTATATGGAATATTTACTTTTTCATTTTCATTCTATTTCCAAATAACATATCTGTTCATTGCATATCGCTGTAACATAACGGATTTTACCTTTCATCTCGTGGTTTTTTTTCTTTATTGAAGAAACCCTTTCTTTCAGGCCAAAGAAACCGAGATTGATGAATCTGTATGTCTGATGATCACACAATTTCTTTATTCTCTCGCCATTGTCTTGATTACTTGATGATCTGTTTTCTGTTCTCCCCAACTGATATTTTTCATCATCTATACTTATACGAATGAATAAATACGGCATAATCTCCATTCTTCCTCTTCGAAATTACTTCTACTGTTATTAATTTACTTATCGAACAAAGAAACTACATATAAGCACTAATCACTTCTAACATAATTACACACTGATTTATCCCCATCAGAGACCCGTCTTTTTAAGAAATGTTCTGCAACATTTTTAGTTTCCTCCTCAAAATTAGCCTTAATAGCCTCTCCTTCCTACCCATCACCCTACTCTCTCTCTCTCTCTCTCTCTCTCTCTCTCTCTCTCTCTCTCTCTCTCTCTCTCTGCGTGTGCGCGTGTTTGTGTATGTGTGCAGTTTCTAAATAAAGCGTCTCTTCAGGTATTGATCTGTTTACTTTTTGTTTGTTGAAGCGTTTCTTACCAAACAACGTTCCCTCTTACCCATGAGAATTATAAGCAGGATGGACCCTTTTAATTTAACCTTTGGTTTTTTGTACTTTTTTTTTCTCTTATTTCATTTCATCCCTCTCCCGTCAGTATTCGTAATAACATCAAAAACCTTTTCGCCCTCTACGTACGTATTTGCATCCTCTATTTTTCCCCTCATCTCTTTCGGGTTAATAAACTCACTTAAATTCCTTTGTTTACTTTAGATTTTTTATAATTCCCCTTCCTTTCTCTCCTTCTGAACATTAAACTTAATCTCGTGTCTCTCAAGGCATTCTGCTGTTTTTTTGTTCGATTTTCCGTCATTATCATCCGCGGTGCATTCAAACCTTCCTTTGTGCTCTTGGCTTTTTTAACTTCTCTCCTTTCTCTGATTCTCAACAGCAGATTTAATCATGTCCATTTTACAGCGTTTTCCCTCCTCTTGCCTTCTTTACTTCCATTTTCATTTGCTTTGCATTCAGCGCTCTAACAGCAACTGCAATCTGTCCAGTTTACAGAATTATTTTCCTCTTTTATGCTCCTTCATTGACTCATCCTTTCAGGCTATTTTCATGGAAGTCAGATTCACTCCACCCTTCCAAAATTCCGTCAGGGGACAGTCAGCTCTGATTTTACCCTCCTTAAACCTCCCTCCCCTTCGTTAATCCTAATCCTGTGACCCATTCAGTCTCTTCCCATGACCGTTGGCCAAGGCCCTACCTCCCCCTTGCATCCGGCCCTAAAGCATTTGCAAGCCCTCCCTTTGCAACGCTCTTTCCCGTCTGTATTTACTCCCGTACTTCCGCCGCCGAGTTTCCTTTTCGCTCCAGATTCCCAGTTGAACCCTCAGCAGCTGGCTTCACCATCTGACAACACCTTTTTCCCAAGTTGTCTTTTCTCTTTTACCTGCACCAATCTCCCCCCCTTGCAGAAGGCGGCACCTAACCAGGTCGTCCCGCGTCCTGCTTCTTCAACTCGGGTAGCGATCCATCATAGTCGACTAACTGCTAGGTGCATATTTTACTGCTGAGGTCTGAAGAAGCGCGATCGGTTTTTAAGGAATGAATTTATCTGATCCTGATGCTCTCATATATATATATATATATATATATATATATATATATATATATATATTTATACATATATGATAGTCAGATATCCAAGCGCTTTCGTCTTTATTAAGACATTGTCAAGGAGCGTTCCTTGACAATGTCTTAGTAAAGACGAAAGCGCTTGGATATCTGACTATCATTTTCCCTGTGGTATTCGCTTATTTAATGAAGTCACGTGCATCTACTGTGATTTTTTAAGCATATATATGTATGTATATATATATATATATATATGTATATATGATATATTGTATGTATATATGTGTATATATAGATATAGATATAGATATAGATATAGATATAGATAGATATATATATATATATATATATATATATATATATATATATATATGAATGCATGTATATATGTATGTATGTATATGTATGTGTGCGTGATAGAAACAGATAATAAGTAGACAAATAGAGAAAATACAGGGTTGGATTTGGGCTTGAACCTTATTTAAGGATAAAGTTCTTTAAGTGATTAATTGTAGACACACTGATCATTCATGCTGCCATAAAGAAAACACAAGCAAACGGGATGAAGGCTATAAAAAAAAAAAAAAAAAAAAAAAAAAAAAAAAGGAGAGAGAGAGAGAGAGAGAGAAGAAGAGAAGGAGAGAAGAAGTCAGTCCTGTGCCGAAATTGCCTAATTTCATCAGGTCGAACAAGTGTCGAACTTAGTTACCTTTAATGAAGCCGTTTCCTTTCCTTGAAGATTTGCCCGCGAAAATAGATTCGGTCGAGTTAAGACCCTGATTAAATACCTTCTAAGAGGTCAACTAGTGGAGAGTGTAAGGAGTAAGGAGAGAGAGAGAGAGAGAGAGAGAGAGAGAGAGAGAGAGACTGGCCGATGGAGGTATAAAGGTGATGGATCAGCTAAAAGAGAAGAAAATGTAGTAAAGGAAGTTTATATAAGTAAAAAATATTCAAGTATAAAAGATAAAAAGCGGAAAGGAAGAATCTTCGACAAAAGAGTAGTGGATGGGAAATAAAACAAATATGTTATCTACAATCTATTTCCATCTTATATCTTATTTGTATTTTGTGTATATATATATATATATATATATATATATATATAATATACATACATATATATGTATGTATGTATGTGTATATATATACATGTATTATATATATATATATATATATATATATATATTATATATATATATATGAAATGGAGCTGGATTTGTAGATTGACATATTTCTTTTGTCATACATTACTCTTTTGAAGGTAACTATAGTTAGACACTTATTCGACTTAATTACACTATTTCGGCACAGGACTGTCCTTCTTCTCTTTTTTTCGCCTTCATCCTGTGACATGTTATATTACTAAAAAAATGCTTAAAAAATTCAAAAATATGTTTATCAGCTGAAGCCACAGGAAAAGCCTGAAAAGAAACGAGAGAGTGCCAAGTACTTTTCTGTAGTAATGAACACATTTGCGCCCCGCAGATGTGTTAATCACTACAGGAAAGTACCGGGGCCTCTGTCGTTTCTTTTCAAGCCTTTTCTGTGACTTTAATGTGAAAAGAAAATAAATAAATAAACAATATATATATATTATATATATATATTATATATATAATAGTATATATATATAGATATTATATATAGAAAACAAGCGAAACTTCAGTAATAACGACAACATCAAAACATCTTCTAAGGAAAGACATATCAGAAAGAAGAACTGATAGAGAAAATATGGACGCAAAAACAAAGCAATTGCACAAAAAAGGAGTAACAGCATGCGAGAAAAGGAAAAAGACCAAATCAAGTGCAAGTTGACCGTACGCAAAGGATTGGGTGGGTATAAATAGTAAACATGTTTGACAGTCTGCAATTCCTTCTTAACTATAAAAATGAAGCATTCCTTATAATTTACTCCTAATCTAAGCATTTTCTTCATACTAACAGATATTGTGTTGCCTATCATTGCAAATTATGCTCGGGAATGAGTGTTTCTGCTTCAGTGCTTACTGAATAACGTGGAAATTGAATCATGCCAAAAAAGAAGTTGAAAGGGAAATCCCTTAACTAGCTAATCTTCTAGGCTTCCTACATGAACAGATACCGAACACAGAAACGATATTTAAAATGAGAACTAAATGACGACTTCCACGAATTCACTGCCGTCGTGGAAGAGATTAAAAGCTAGGTCCGTGAGTTAAAAATACGGCCACATTCCATTATACCATTATCATATATATTGCTGATACAATCAACTTTGCTATTCACCGTGTGAATCCTTATCCTCGGCTTTTTCTTACTTTTATGTTGTTAGATCTGTATCGCTGACTTATCTTTCCCCCTTCTTAGGAGTGCTTAAAATAAAATAGTCTCCTGATCAGTGATTAGGTTTGAATATGCTCCAATTATTATCGTATATATAACGCTATAAACAATTGGATACCAGTTTTGAAATATTAATATACACAGACATAACATGAATGTGTTTTGTACCCTCGCTCGCACACTATTAGAAAGGAGCCACCTTAATTACAGTGCAAGACAATACATTGAAAATATGTCTTATTTTACAGCCAGATCAACGCGCGGTACAGAGAAAGAAAAAACAGACATACAACGGACAATTATTTTCATTATTACAATCACTGTTCAGAAGATTAACCCTACTCATATGGAACAAGCCTACAGCGGCCACTGACACATAATTCAAGCTCTCAAAGCATATGATGCCCATTTGAAATAAGTTACAGAAGATGATAGGAAATACAAAAAGAAGAGACCAGTTATCAGATAACAAGTACAATGAATAAATAAAGAGAAAAAAATATATAAATAAATTAGTAAAATACAAGGTGAATTGTTTTAGGGTAGTAATGCATTGCATTTCGCTTGAACTTTTGAGGTTCTAATTGCACATCATCAGGGAGACTGCTCCACAGTCTAATGGTGTGATGAATAAAAGACCTTTGGAAATGGGAAGCTTCAGATTGTGGCACATTGACTGCATTCTAGTGCTGGTGTCCAGCCATTCTAGTTGCTCTTGGCAGGACAAGAGGATCAGGGGATCAATTATGAGCGAAAGTTCTCTGTTGAAATATAACTTAAAATATTGACAAACACGAGACCATCCATCGATGGTCCAAGTCATAACTGCTGGTGTTAGGAAACAGAAGCCTACAAACAAGAATCACTCTATCTAAAGATATAAATCTCTGGTAGAAGCAGACACCCGCATTGCAGAACCGTACTCTAGTAAAGGAAGGACAAATGACCGAAAACAGGTTGCGTTAATTTTATCATTGTTATAACTATACGAGGCCTTACGTATAATGCCTAGCTTCCGTGAGGGATTTGCTGACGCTTTCATTAGATTTCCCCCAAAAGTAAGATGTGGGTCAAAAGTTACACCTAGAATAGTTAGGGCTTCAGACTCATTCAACAGAGTGCCATCCGTCTGAAGGGGTGGATGGGTGGAAAATCAGTCCGAGATCTACTAATCTAAAGTGTTTTGCTTTACTGGAGCTCAGCCTCATACCCCAAGTCACGATTGAGACTTAGGGAAGCTCTATTTCTCACAAGTGGAGACTTTACTACATCCACAAGTGTTGCATCATCGGCATGCTGAACGACTTTGTTTTCCATTCCAACAGTCATATTAGCTGTATTCACTAAAAATAACAGTGGACCAAGAGCACTATCTTGTGGAACACCAAGCACGATAGGTCTTGGTTCGCTATAGATTCCATCAATTGCTACTCACCGTTGCCTGTAAGGCAATCTTAAAGCAATCCTATAACATATCTACCTGCTCCAAGATTCTGAAGTTCAATATGAATCGAAAGCAGCGCTAAAATCTATTTTAATTACTCTACACTTAAAACCCTTATCAAGGTTATCTTGCAAATGCCATGTCAAGCGTAAAAGAGTATCAAAGGTACCCAGTTGCTTCCTAGTTGCATATTAATTTTTTGGAATCCACATATTTGTAAAGTGGCTTATAAATAGGTTTTTTCTCTATATTAGGAGGGCACAAGGAGGATAGAAATTGGCCTGCAGTTACTACAGTCTGCAGATATGCCATGCTATGGAAAAGGCACTGTATTACTAAGCTTGCGTTCATCTGCACAGATATTACGTCGGCATAAAAATCTATAGAATCTCCTAATCTAGGGAGGCAACACACTAGAAAGGGGAAAAAAACCATGTGGATCTTCTTCATCTTACCTATCAAGATTATCAAGAATTTCTTTAACATCTCTAGAGAGAAATAAAAATTTTGTAAGAACAGGTTCAGGATGACAAGTATCACAGAAAGGGACATCCTCGGCTGACTGATTAGATGCAAAAGGTCAATAAAGCAGTTCAGCCTTTCCCCTAGGGCCGCACGAGGAGACAAATAAAGTGTAGTTTTCATGTGAACAATTTCGTCTCCATGAGTTGAATTAGGTTTGTGTCATGGTAGCTCATCTGCAAAATATCATCAACCCATTGGCTGTCAGTTGTCCTGATCATGATAACCTTTCTAAAGACATACCTTTATAAATAACCATCAGCATTTCATTCAACTTCCTCTTGGAATTAGGATCATATATAACACCTGAAATATTTATTGCCTAACAAGCTTAAATGAATGTAATCCCAGTTAGTTGGTTCTAGATATCACCCAGACCGTTTCCCAATGGTAGCACTGGGAATATGTTGACAGTCATGTTCATCTCAATGGCACGACAAAACAACCTCCCATTTCTTGTTTAGTGGACAACTGCGACACGCATTTCAGTTTGAAATTCTGATACCTATGTCGGCTCTCTTAAGTTCATGAGGTAGAAAAGTACATGGTGAACAGAAGAGCTGAGAGGGAAGGATATGATATCACTAGACTATAGTGACAGCCTACTGATGAAAAACGGAGAAAACAGTCTGTTAAGGTAATAGCAAAGGTATGCCTGACTGAATAACAAGAGGCTATATCATTTCATAGTAGCGCTAATTTAAATTAATGGCCATTATTTAGCTCGAACGGGAAGAGAAATCGAAGTACTTCAAATGCACTGAAACTCTCTCGTTCCTCTACATAACAAAGGTATCCAGTGACTCCAGTATGTACCTCATTATCTACCGCCTTTTTTCCGGAAATATTCTGGAAATCAGCTGCTAAAGAACCAGGAGATTTAGTAGGATCAATACCAGTTTCTATATTTGAATGAGTTTTCAATGAAGGTTATTTTTTAAATTGCTTTCCGTCCGTATTTTATTCCTTTATTTTATGCTACTTCTTAGCTCTCCCCTAAATATTCTTGAACAAAGAGATAATTCATCTCTTGGGAATTTCCCTAACATGGTAATGATCCTATTTGCATGTCTCCTACCCTACAGATGCACAATCAACTTCTCTCTCAGAACATTTTGGCATACTATTATGTTCTTGCATAGGGATAGAACACCTTCAATTTTCTCTCGAAAATATTTGATGAAAAGCCTGCGGTCTTTCCTGCTGCTACTTCACCTTGCCCTTTCTCTGATCAGACTAAAAAAACGACACTGACATGTATACAGACATTTCGATCAAACGGACGACCTCCTTTGACGAACATCCATACACGATAGGACCTTTGTACCAAATTTGGGTGAAAAGCATTGAACCATATAAAAGCTGCATTATTAAGGTACATACACTATGAAAGCTTTCTGTGAGAGATGCTACGTTATTAAATGTCACCACAGACCTCTAAAAATTTCTCTTTAGAACTTTATGGCTCATTTGAGGATGGATCCATTTCGTTTTGGCACGGGTGGATGACTCCTACAGTCCACTTCCCATACAATTTGCTTGTGACTTAAATGGCAAATTGATGGCAGTTATATTTAGCATGAAAGTCAAGGCCAATCAGCTAGGTGTCACCTACAGGGCTTCATTAGTGGACATACCTGCCCAATATGAAATCTATTTCACTGCACAAAAGTTATGGACAAGACTAAAGTTGCTCACAGACTCTGGACTTTTATCATTTGTTCATTTGGAAAAGTTGTTGCATGAGAAAAACAAATAATATGCTCATGACTATATATGATGGGCTACCGTTGTATCAAATTTCATCGAACTCCTTTCAACAATTGAAAATCAGTTTTTTAAATGACACGGTAAGAATATCAGACACACCAATGGACAGACAGACGGATCAAAGGAGAAAAAACTATAGTCCCCTACTTTGTCGGTAGGTGCCAATAAAACAAGCTAAGCGCACACTGATAAACAGAACAGGCAAGTGACATCCTTTTATGTACATCTATGCATGATGGGCTGCCTTTCCGTCAAGTTTGACTGAAATCCCTTCAACTGTGTAGGACAGTTGCGATGACAAGGTAAGCGTGATGAACAGAACGACAAGCAGACAACCAGAGGAAAAACTATAATCCCTCGATTTTGTCAGAATAGGACTAATTGCAAAGGAACAATGATTACCATAACAACATCTTAAATCTCTCCTCATCCCTTTGAATTTGGTGCATACGATCTGCTGGCAATCAGTTCGTACAAAACCATCGGAAACGACTGACAAGTTTAATTCACTTCACGGCAACGGAAGTGATGAATTGAGTGTTGTGCTAAATTTGTGATCATAAAGCCTCTTCTTATTAATTGAGGTAAGTCTCACATAACATAAAAAAAGTAACTGGCGGTGTTGAATTGTGCAGGTGAAAATATCTTTCACAGGGGCTGCTTTGAAGAACTCTTCTAACGCTAGTCATTCACCTCACCATTAGCCTTGTGTGTCAATGGAGCAACTTCAGGCGTAAATCACCAAATTTGGTTGCTGAACGGCAACTCAAGTAGACCATACGAAGTCAGCGCTGGCTTGCATTCCCAAATAATTGTTAACCCCCACCTCTCTCTCTCTCTCTCTCTCTCTCTCTCTCTCTCTCTCTCTCTCTCTCTCTCTCTCTCTCTAGACAACAAAGACAACCCAATGTCTCGCATTCCCGACTAGGCGTGTAGCTGAAATCAAGTCCTAATGAATCAAGCAAATTCTGTATAAAGAGCTCATTGCCACTGCGTAATATAACGAAAATCAAATTACCCATTTCATACTAATCACGAACGGCTTTGATCACCATGGAGGTTTTATGCAGCTTGAATAACAAAACCCATGAATCGATTTTTAACTAATTACCCCAAACTACATTAGTGAGTTTTGACTTTGGAACCAAATTATTTTATTGTTTGGCCGAATAAACACTTTTCCAAGATTGGATGCATTGTTTTTAACGTACCGCAATAAGTAATATATTAAATTTACCGCATATCCCCGTAATACCATTTCAAAACCAACCAATGCTTTCTAGATAACTATCAAATTTAGTTTTTGTATTTAAAACTTGCTGAAATCATCGTTCCTTCGACCATTTCATTATAGTATAGAATCACAATGGAGGTGAGTCATTCCATTGCAATGAGCGTTAAAGGGTTCAATTTTATTTTCGATCAAAAGCAGCCAAATTTCCCTATTCCAGACTTTTGATGAGGATCTCACAAAAAAAAAGGTTACCTTCTCTCGTCCACTGCTGACTATTCGAACGATATAACTTACCTCTGAAGGCCTCTTTTAATTACATCTGTGTCGTCTTTGAATGAATCGAACACGCAATTACCTAAGGCATTCAGTTACTTGTGAGGCTATCACGCCTACAAAAAAGAGGTTACCTTTTTTCAAGTGTGCCTGGAGGACCGATGCACCATCAAATCCTTAGAAAACCTGTCTTACTTGGCCACTTCGACAGGTCGTGGAATAAAAACAAAATATAGCATACCCTAATGTATATCTTGAAACAATCATAAAGATGATATTATTAGCTAAATTCTCTCCGCTCTCTTACAGCCCTTTTGGTAGCCGAAGAAATGACATTCGGTTACACGTAAGAATGATTTATCTTCTGCCAACTATCCACTTACTGGGAGACCTTACCCGTTTCATATCCCGCTGCCTACAACACCAAATAGACTTTCACAAGCATTCAACCCTAAGGAAATAACCTCCTGGTTACCGGCTGGGGCTGGCTAAAAGCAGGGGCCTGTGCTAGCAAATGGCAAGCTTAATCTATTTTTCAACGTACCTCCTGGCCAACCCTCTCTCTCTCTCTCTCTCTCTCTCTCTCTCTCTCTCTCTCTCTCTCTCTCCAGCTATATTCTGTCATACATAAACCTCATAGCACTGTCAATGCTTCCGCAAAATAAATGAAATAGCATTTTAACGAATAGAATCTCTCTCTCTCTCTCTCTCTCTCTCTCTCTTCAAGATGGCACCCTGACCCTTAGAAATGTCTCCTTCTATGACGAAATCCTTTATAACCGAGAAGAACTTTAATATTGATCACTGAAGCTACTACCGCCCCTTCTCTCTCTCTCTCTCTCTCTCTCTCTCTCTCTCTCTCTCTCTCTCTCTCTCATAAGTATGTTTGTATGCACACACACACAAACATATATATATTATATATATATATATATATATTCATAGTATATATATATATTATATTATATATTTATATTTATTTTATATTTAATATATTAATCTATATATATATATATATGATATATAATATATATGTAATATAATATATAAAATGTATATATACATATATATACAAATATATATAAGCATATGTATATTTATATATAGTATAAAGATAATAACCACGAAGTCCTCTTCACTTCTCTACTTCTTCAAGCCTTGGAAACTCTTGTCGCTATTATGCCTAGAAGCAAATAAAGAAAGAAATGGCGATATTCTGATGCCGGGAGGATATTCAAACTCGCATCCTGGATACCAGAACGAGGTAACGTTAATTACCTGGCCACGAAGAACAATATCAATATATTCCCGCTCATATGCACTCATATCTATCGAATTCAGATACATTTATCGGAGTTAGAATAATCCCACCTACCCCAACAGTCAAGGCATGTAGTCGTTTATTGATTTTTAGCCCGAAATATATATTTAAAATCTGCTAATGGCTACTTTTTACCAGATATATACGTACACGTGAGTGCTAATATACTTATGCCTGTCGTCACGGCCAGGTAGTTGAAATATCTAGTTCTGATATTCTGGATACGAGTTCGAACTTCGCCGGATATCAGAATATATTCATTTCTTTCTTCATTATCATCTTGGCTTAGGAGCGTGGATACATCGAGAAATTAAGAAGGCATTGTTGTTATTAAAATTATATAACTATCTGATAAATTGTGACACGCAAATTATATGTATATACATATACATATATATATATATATATATATATATAATATATATGTGTGTGTGTGTGTGTGTGTGTGTGTGTGTGTGTGTGTGAGTGTGTGTGAATTAAAGATATAGGTATAGACCAGGGCCGTCCAAGTTGTTTAGTGTGAGGGCCACTCTTGAAAAAACAAAAGGTCATGCGGGCCACCTGTGTGTATGTATGTATGTTTATGTGTATATATATATATATATATATACTTAGAAATTATCAATTTGAAAATGATAAGGACTTATTTCAGAGGAATTCAAAGAAATATATTTTAAAGAGGGCAAACAAGAGTCTATTTAATTCAAACAAAGGTAATTTTAGTGGGAATGCTGATAATAGCTTGTCTTTATTATTTGAAAAAATTCACGGTGAAAATCAGTGAGAGCACATCTTAATTCGAACTCAACACTAATTGAGGATCGTGATGTTGACTTTAATAAATTCATGAATGAAAATGTGCTCTCACAAAGCCAAGTTGAAACAAACATTGACAATAGTTTTGACATATAATCACAAATGTGTGGGTAATCATGTGAGCAGGATATTTGTGTCCAAAAATCGAATTTCACATCTTGGTGGGCATAATCAGTTTTCATTTCAATTAATTCTTCTTGAAACAAAGGTACATTGATTTTGCATACAGTTGACAAATTACACACATCTCTATGACTTATTTTTCTCTCGCGGGCAACTTTCAAAATCAAACGGGCCACTTTTGGCCCACGGGCATGGGGTTGGACGGCCCACTCACAGACAGACAGACAGTTGTAAATGGGCCTGTAAATTCAATTGAGCAAGTGAAGCATTTCGGATCCTATCCATTCACCATCATGTATGTCCACTTGTTATTAATATACATGACTCGTTTGTTTTGTACATCTGTGTTGATTTTATCCACTCTGTTTTTCAATTTTGTTATTGCTTTCTGTAACTAATATATAATAATAATAATAATAATAATAATAATAATAATAATAATATAATAATAATAATAATATAATAATAATAATTGATAATAATAATAATAATAATAAAATAATAATAATAATAATAATAATACATAATAATAATTAATGATAATAATAAGTATTAATAATAATAATAATAATAATAATAATAATAATAATAATAATAATAATATAATAATAATACAAAAGCGTAAAAACGCTTTTGTATTATTATTATTATTCCAGATAAGTAAATCCTTTTATTTCAACATAACACAATAACAACCGCACCAATAAAAGAAGAATATCCAAATAAAGACACAAAAATAAATGTTGAAACAGACATAAATATATCAGAATTTATGATGAAAGAATCGAACAATAAACGGTAATAAAGGTGCACATGAGCAACGAAGAAGGGAGCAAGTTCTCCTAAACGAAAGTGCAGAAAAGAGAATGGTCAGCAGGAGGAAGAGAAGAGGAGGCCTTGACTGGCCAGAATTTTCATTCATTTCGCCAGATCTCGTTTTTCCAGTTTAATAACTAACCCGCAATCTCTCAAAATGCGCGAAAGGGCCTCCGCCGGAGACGCTTCATTTATATACAAATTTCCTCAGTGATGAGTGTTGCGAAAACACACCCCGGATAGGAGAGAGAGAGAGAGAGAGAGAGAGAGAGAGAGAGAGAGAGAGAGAGAGAGAGAGAGAAGAAAACTTCATTTGAAAATACAGTGCAAAACGGAAGAATATGCAAAAAATAAATGATACAATTGAAATTGGAAAATTGGTCGAGTTGTGTAGAACGAATGTAAGAGAACTGGCATAGAATAAAAGACGAGGGAAAGCATAAACAGGAGTGGAGAAAAAAGCGGTAGATTTCAGAATAATAATAAACAGCCAGAGAGACAGTGATCAATGCTCTACGAAAAAAGAAGAGCATAAGAAAGATTAGGGCAACGTCAATTGAACGAGGGCATCATAAAGAATGACGGGAAAAAAAAATCTAAAAAGGGAGAAACAAAAAATTCAACAGAGATATGAGAGTGGATGCTGGGAAGATAAAAACGCAGAAGTAAAACAAACGCCATGACAGAGAGAGAGAGAGAGAGAGAGAGAGAGAGAGAGAGAGAGAGAGAGACAAGGGACCACCCAATGAGCGGATGGCACTGACCAAAACTGTGAGGGAGCAACGGGGAGAGAGAGAGAGAGAGAGAGAGAGAGAGAGCAAAGACGGCAGGTGAGGTGATGCAATGCGGGTATTTCATATGCAAAAGAGGTTTTTGCCCATAAACACTCGCCACTCGCACAATGATGCTACGCACTCCATCATAAAGACTTGTGCAACATATTGAAAGAACCAAATTGAAGTGAATGAACGGACTGGAAATGACATCAACTCTTTTTCATGAGAATAAAGTTGAACTGCTGAATCCTGGAAGTCACAAAAACTTGTATTTCATATAATAATATATTTATTGCTTTAATTAGCATATTAATGACTGAGTTCATCGTTGTCGTTATGCGTGGTGTTACAGTTTAGCTAAGTAAAGCGATTTCCATCTTGCCAAGCCCAAGGGAATTGTGTCTGAAATTAAATATCCTTTACAGTAATGTTCAGTTATCAGAATCACCTCAGTCATTCTAAATTGTTCTCTGTTTATTCATTTTACGACTACTACTGACAACGTAGATGTTCTTCATCTGCTTCCATAATAAATAAAAAATAATGATGATGAACTGCATCAAATCCGTTATTTTATGTTATCTTCCTCATTTCCTTCTTCACTGAATGACCTTCCACACTGGCGGTGAATCCCACCGGGATCCTATCACAAAGAGCACCAATGACTTTCACGACAAAATTTAAGTAAACTAATTCAGCAGACTAATTAGCAATGCAATTAGTTCTCCCCATCTCCTGACCAGAGTATGCTAATTGAGAGACATTAAAGAGATGACTCTCATCCCGCCCCCCGCCGTTATCATTATGGAAGTCTAAACTAAACCAACAATTTCAAAGTTTCGTCGGAAGAAAAATGTCAGTGGGCCCTTAATTGAAAATCCGAAGCAGACAGGAAATTTCTCCAGTTCTCTGCGTTTGCTCTGTGGTCAGTCCTCCTCCTCCTCCTCCTCCTCTACCTCCCCCTCTGTGGTTAGCTACCTAATCATTCTTCGGATCGCTCGATTCAGTCATCCACTTCCTATTGATAACATTTATTGGAGATCTGTCAACGCTTCATTTTTTCCTGTTTCCGATAATCACATTTCTTTGGAGAGGTGGCGCATTGTTTATGAGTAAAATGAGTCCCGTTTCTTTCCTTCTGGTTTCTCTTAGGCCTGGGATAGAAAATAAATAGTATTCAGCTGCTTGTCTCACGGTCTTCATTTAAAAAACTACATATTCCCATAGCAAGATCAGAGAACTGGCTAAAATGTTAATCCTTCCTGGACACACATCAGCCACCATATATTCACAGACATTTCATTCCGTTCGTTTGTTTCCAATGGTAGCATTTGGTTTTTGCATAAAGAGGGAGTTTAAAATGCACGGACACTTTAACACTTGAAAAATGCAATAAATTATTATTCGGCTTCATATCCTCAAGTAAGAGAGAGAGAGAGAGGAGAGAGAGAGAGAGAGAGAGAGAGAGAGAATCCTTAATTACAGGGTGAGGTTCTATTCTTGCCCGCAGGGTACCGGAAACCTCCCAACTAGCCTGGTATACTGTTACCTTTGACACCTCTCTCTCTCTCTCTCTCTCTCTCTCTCTCTCTCTCTCTCTCTGCGCGCGTGCACACTCACTCACACACACACACACACAAACATATATATGTAGATATATATATATATATATATATATATATATATATATATATATATATATATATATATATATATACTTGTGTGTGTGTGCATGCGGACGATAGCGAAATATTTTGCTTGAAGTGACTTACTGAACAAAATGAGGCAATTCGTCAAGCATAACCTCGAGATATACCCACACACACACACACAGTTACGAACAATACTTTCGGCCGGATAGAAACAGGAGATAAATGGACACGAGCGCAGCGAAAGCAGACTACGTCACTTCTTTCATAACAATGACCCACACCAGGAGGAGGAGGAGGAGGAGGAGATCCCACTCAACTCAAGTCTCTCGAGGTCAGCCTTGAGGAACTCTTGCTCATTACACAACCGCATTTGAGACTGTTGTACTGCTACGGCGAGATCGGTCGTTGTTTGTTTATTTTCAGCTGCCACGTTATACTACTGGTTACATTTACGGCAGATAAAGGATGCGCTTTTCTTTGATGTAGAAAAGAAGCGATGTTCATTGGTAATTACTTTAATACGTTAGTGTTTCAACATCATCCAAAATGATTTAATATGAGTTTCGGATGCCCAGAAATTTTAAGACTAAGGCTCTCTCTCTCTCTCTCTCTCTCTCTCTCTCTCTCTCTGAAAAAGTGTATACCAAGAGATTGACAAACCTAACTCGAAGGACACCTACTGAACGACCCCAGCGTTGTAAGTGTACACAGTGACATTTAAAGGATTATTTTTAGAAGGTTCAATCGCTGTGATTTACGTTATCACCAGATAACGCTCAACACCGAAACCGACAACAGCTCTTATCTCTTTCTTATCTCGCTAAATTGCTGATATTGAATATGGCGTAAACTTGCAAAAATGTAACATTTCACACAATAATGAAATACATACATATATATATATTATAGATATATATATATATATTATATATATATATTAATACACATACACACACACACACACACACACACACACACACACACACATATATATATATATATATATATATATATACATCAGTATGAAGGTGGACCAGTGAAACAAATTAACTCCAACGTATTTCTTTATTTCCGACGTTTCATAATAATTTCTTTATTACATCATCAGCGATCTATAGAATAAGGAATAAATTACCAAAAAGGTTACTGTAAAAAATTGAAAAAACCATAAGAAAAATAAAAATCGCCAAATACAATACAGCTAAAAAACACAACAGAACCAACGGCTGCTAGCCAACCTTAGGTGAAGAGAGCAAAAGACAGAATGCTTATAGAGAGTTAACTCGGGAACTAGCTGCTTTATAAAGAATGGCTCAGGTACAGGCAAATCGTGAGGATTTGCTGTTTGGCCTATTATGCTGAAATCTCTTCTTCCGATGTTGTTTTACAAATTTTGTAATGGACTCTAATAGTAAAATGTTCTCACCCTCAGTAACCTCCTCATGGATCCGACATATGTCCCAGAGTTACACTTAGGGCAAGTATATATTAAAAAAAACAATGGTTGATATAGTACATATATTTATATATATATATATATATATATATATATATATATATATATATATGTGTGTTGTGTGTGTGTGTGTGTGTGTGTGTGTGTATTAGTAACACAAACACACGCACGCACTCACATATATGTGTGTTATATATATATATATATATATATATATATATATATATATATATGTATATATATATATATATATATATATATATATATATATATATATATATTTTGGCATCCTTATCCACTTGAAAGTAATAACTTCTATCGTTATGTAGACAATAAAAAATACTGATAACAAAGTTACGAAATGTAAGCAAAGGGAGATTTCTTAATTATATAACGCACTACTGTGCCCATTTGGTCAAAACTGAACGGTAATATAAGAGAGGGTATAAACGACAATCCCCTGAAAAGTTTTCAAGAACAGTCCCGATGCTGCGTTTATGGTACCTCAGGCTGGATGTGGCAGTCCGAATGTGGATTTCATAACCCATATCTTCACAAAAATAAAACACTATTAGGTTTTCTTATCAATAGCTAATTCAGTCATTCTGCTTGTCCAATGAAAGGTTACAAACTGTTACGAGGAAATGACAAGACTAATCAAAATTTCATATTAAAAACTAGTTTCATTTCAACGAATATAGTCAAGTAAAGGCACAAAGAGTTATGATCCACCTGATATCATACAGGTAGAACACGAAAAACGAAAGTAGACTGAATAGAGGCATTATTAAAACTTCCACTAATCCTTTAGGTAACAGAATTTGTGGGGTTTCATTGTATCATGACATCTTTTCTCACATACTCTCTGGATGATAATTAAAAGAAAGTATAGAAGGCTGGTTCAAAATTAATACAGAACCAAACTTTGGCTCTAAATTTTTCAGGGCTTGATCTGCGAAACTTAATCAGACAGTCCCGTATTGTATTTCTCTCTCTCTCTCTTCTCTCTCTCTCTCTCTCAATATAAAGTGTACTATACCAAGGCGTGATGTGACCCCCAGCTTACTCGGGACGTGTACAAGATTTTTCACTCACGCATCAGTTGTAAACATCATATCCTTAACTTAATTCGTAATTAATACTCATACTTAGCACTACTTTTACTAACAACAAGGATCAAAATATAAAACGGCCACAAATTAAACACTTTCATATATTCTCAGTTATAAGTGGAAACACAAAATAATTGAGCAGAATCACAGCCTAAATTCAGAACTCTAAATAAACTAAAAGTGATAAAATTTACAGTCACCAACGAAAATTAAAATATTTACGCTGTATTTTATTAGAAATAATTATTCTGTGCTGTGTAAGAAGCACATTATTTATTTGCATTCTAATCAAATAAATCATAAATATCCTATCCTAAAATTCCTGTTTTTTAACTCGACGCAAAACAATTTTTCAGACCTTTCCAGGCTCTCCATAGACCTTTCCTAGGCCCCAACAACAACGACAAAGTAGTTTGTAGGCTTACTCCTCGAGAAAGAAAAAAGGAAAGGCTATTAATTATATGCCAAGTTCCACTGCTTGCTTTGTTTTATGTGCTGGAGATTCTAGAAGAGCATATTGCCTACTTAGTCATGACTTAAATGGTATTCTTTGAAAGATTGTGAGTCCTACTTGCTTTTCCTGGACTTCCTTTGATTTCACAACAATTAAGTTGCCTACAACAATAATACTGTACCACCATTGTCCTGATCTTGATCCACATTCCAGTCCTATGATAAAGATTTATAATGCAAAAATTACGATCCCAAAGTCATACTGAGAGAGAGAGAGAGAGAGAGAGAGAGAGAGAGAGAGAGAGAGAGAGAGAGAGTTGAATTTAAGCCTCAATATAATAATAATAATAATAATAATAATAATAATAATAATAAACAAGTCTTCTCTGAGATCGACCCAGCTACCAGCACTCCAGGTATCTCCTCCATATTACCCCACAAAGGTGGATTACAAAACCTTGGCCCTGATCGGCCGGTTCCTCCCGCGGGCACTGATGAAAGGGCAAGACTGCTTCGACCATCGTTGTCAGGTCCTGACTTAAGTGCCCTTTTCTTCCGAATAATGGCGGGCCCTTAACCGCCTTGGACATAAACAGTTATTAATCAGCGTAGGCCATCTTATAGGGGTATTTTAAAAGCGAAATAATTACGATTGTTTCAAGTCTCTCACTCTAGTTGGAAATAAGGTTAGGCTGCTGTTTTCTAACGTCCACCAAAATTTCTTAATTAAAGGGGTTTTCATACAGTGCCTTAAAACGGTACCATGTATAAAAGCATATGAGTCATTTTTGGGGGGATACGAAGGGCGATTTTTTTCCGCTTTTAACTAAAAACTTCTACTTAGTTATTTGATTTGGCAATGTCAGCTTACCTGAATTCAAGGCCTATACTCTGTTTTTTTCCATCTGTCCAGCCGCCTGTGGTGTTTTTGTATGGTAACACTGCGTCCCGGGCTTTAGATAGTTACATGCAGCTTACATTCAACGATTATAATAATATCCTATTTCGAATATTAACGGTGTAATTCGCATACAGTAAATTATTAAAACACTTTTCAGTTGCAAATGTACACCCAGATATCCTTTTATTTACCTAAAACTTACACATAGCGTAACTATCTAAAGCCCGGGACGCAGTGTTACCATACAAAAACACCACAGGCGGATGGACAGATGAAAAAAAACAGAGTATAGGCTTCGTCCTTAAGATAAAATCGATTTTGTCCGGTTAGTTTAATTCAGACCACTTCCGATGCTTATGAACAATATAATGACCTCTTTTCGTCTCGAGATAAATTACTGAACGTGCTACTATTCACTCCAGGGAGATATGAAACCTATCAAGGGTTGGAAGTAGAGATCGAATGTTTGGCAACAAAGACTGATAATGACAAATACAATTTCATTTTCCAACAGATGCCAAAAGTTCCAAGTCTTCGCCACTGCAACCTCGTCCTTCACTTGAATATCTGATCAAACATCTGCAGTCAGCGTTTTCGAAGTCGTTGTGATAATCACACGAATAATGGGAAATTCTAGTCCTCGCTAGTCTGAAAAGTTCAGCGGTGTCCACATCAGGCCCCTCACTCCCTTTCCACTTAATGGCCTCTTTTGGGGAAGAAGTTTGCTTCCAAAAGGTCGGCTTAGTATAAAACAAACCAACCTAACGGTGTCCTAAAATACTATATGCATTGTTACTGAAATCGTTCATTAAATATTTCATTGAGAAAATGAGCAGAAAATCGCAGCAATGATTAATACTGAAAGAGTTAAACTATCATTTATCGAGAAGTCTCCACGTTTGATTTGGCTTTGCGTCGCGAGGGTTAGGTTAATTGACACATAAACAATATAAAAAAAACTACCTTTAATATATTCATTGTAAGCCGTCAAAAACAAGTTCACAGAAATGGAACAGTGGTAAATGAGAGAGAGAGAGAGAGAGAGAGAGAGAGAGAGAGAGAGAGAGAGAGAGAGAGAGAGAGAGAGAGAGAGAGAGAGAGAGAGAGAGAGAGAGCAGGAAAAGGAGACGACAAAGACCAATTTTGCTCTTCAGCGGATCCTTAAAGTGCCTAGGGAATTCCTGCGATGGTAACAGGATGCCAATTAAATTCAGACTAATTAAGTTACAGATTCTTTGTCGCAAGATTTCTTTATGGGTTTTTTGGTTGTGGTGGAGATGTAGATGTGGTGTTGGGTTCGGGGTGGGGTTAGTGGTAGGGGAAGGGGAGGGGAGTCTGTAAGTGTTCTTCTTTAAACATCACCGGTTCGTTTATTAAAATGGGCTGAAGTAAGAATAATTACTGCCTTCATAACATGTCAATTCCTACAGCAAATTGAGTTTTTATCATTGAGATATTTACAAATGAATTCCGAAAATAAAGGAAAAAACGTATACTGGAACATTTAACTCACATACAGCAAATAAAAGTGCAAAAAGAACATAACTTACTAATAACCTTGTCCCACTGTCCCGAATTTGATTTACGACTACCCCACAGTTATAATCCTTAAACCATATCGTACTGTCGCTCAATGACTGTTCCAGTTTCGTAACAACCCTTCATACATCGTGAGGCGCCAGGAGAACTTTGACGATATTCACAATCCAAGGTCTATGATTCTCATAAACATCGTACAATAACCGCCACGGTCAACCCCAGATCCAACTGGAGGTTCCTTCGTCCCAAGTTATAAATCTTTCAAAACTTGTTGGTTATCGTAAGCTTACTCGTGACAGGTAAAGACGGGAGAACTTATCCATCACTAAATCAATGGCCTAGAATTTATTCTTTTTTTAATCTGTAATTTCCTGAAGTTATTCACTAACATCAGCACCATCTACTGCCGTTACTCTAGCACGAGAAATCAGAAAACAAATTCTCTTTAAGTTCCGTTTCCGCTAAGATGTCGTATCCTTATTCACTAACACGAAGTTCATGGTAACCACCATTACAACTTCATACTCCGTTAATTCACCAAGGTAAATAAACAAATTCAAGACTTTGCACTAACTGTACATTTAATAGCAGAGGCAAATGGGACGGCCAAACCAACAATCATATCATTATCTAACCCATGCCCTGAGAAAACTAGAGGCTTTTGAGCAACCATACTCACCTGAGCCACCTAGCCTTATTTTTTGTTAATATTAGAAAGAGATTTTCCCTTGGTAGTAACCCAAAGTAAACTTTGGACCCCTAATGAGAACAAACCCTGTACCCCTAGGCCTAGGTTATTGCCTGACTAAACTTTAATCTGTACTATATAAAGTAAATGTTTCGCAAGTCTTGATATTTCTGATCTAGAAGATCTAGAGGGAAAACACTGTAAAAACCACCCTACCCAATTATGACAATTTCTATTCAAATACCTTGGAGGGGTCGTGGCTCTCAACACAACAAACTTGGTTCCGAAGAAGTCTAAAATGTGATATGCTTACGCCATAAATTCATAAGTATACCAGATAAACATCGATCAGGAGAGCTCACTTGCGCCTTTTTGTTCAGGTGAGCTCAGAAGGTTCAAAAACAGATTGGAGTTTAGCCAAAAAGATCGAATTTCCTCTTACCTGACTGAAATTCATATTAGTCTGGAAAAACAAAAGTAGGCTTAGAGATCCAAAGTGAATTGTGTATTCATTTTTCTATTTTTCAACGTTTTTCCTTTGCTTTTGCTATAACTGCACTTGAAACATATCATTTAATAGTATGAAGTGAGTCTTATTACTATATCACATAAATTTCTATCACACATATGAAAAGAAATCATGACTCTAGAGAGATTGGCGAGAGCCCTACCAACTAAAGGGCAAAAATCGAAAAAATTAGTTGAAAATTAAGTATTAGCTCGATACCGTAAGGTGGGTTAATAATAATAACTAATAATAATAATAATAATAATAATAATAATAATAATAATAAAATAATAATAATAATAATAATAATAATGCAACATGGAACCCCACACTATAAATACCACCCAGTCGAATTGGAGGACTGTGATAAAGCAAAAAAAAAAATTATTATTATTATTATTATTATTATTATTATTATTATTATTATTATTATTATTATTATTATTATTATTATTATTATTATTATTATTATTACTGAAAATTTTGAAGGATTTTGGTGTCAAGTCATTACTAATGTAGTACTTTATTATCTTATATTGAAATCTAAGAATGTCGCTATATTTCTTGAAATACATTTGGGCAACGAATTCTTGCAGATTTGACTCTTTACATCATTGTTCAAGATATTACCAAAGTTTTTGATAACTTATTTAAAATGGGCACAAACCAGCAACGCCCACACACGCTTCCACAGAACAGAATGGAATAGTGAAGAAAGAGAAAACGAAGTCAGAGGAAAATGAATTATTTGAATACAATTAAAAGTACAAACTATCAAATTAGATTCTTATTGCTTTATGGTCCCACTTCTGAACGGCTAATTCTGCCGAGTGAATTCTTCCCTTGTTAAAGCTGTATAAAAATTTCAGGTGGTTTTCCTATGCATTCGGAAGTGGGAGTTCAAACGAAAGGTCCAATAAACTATACTAACAGACGGGTCAAGTCCTTCAGAGACAAAGTAAATCTCTCAAACCCACTGAATCGAAGCATCAGCAAGTGCTGACGTGTAAGGTACAAAGACCAGAAATTTGAGAACACAGAACTAAGTCATGGAAATAATTGAACGTAGATATTTTCCTAATGAACAACATGAACGTAGATTCTTTCCTGACAAAAAGATTAATGTAGATACTTTCCTATGTATCCGTAAGGAAATGTAATTAATAATGCATAACATGCGCGAGGAAAAAATTAACAAGGAAACGGGTGAAGGGAAAAACTTGAAGTCGCAAAAACTTGCATGAAAGTGAATAAGGTTAAAAAAGCAGAAAATTAAATCTGCCTGAAAATAAAATGTACTATACACGTATGCTGAAGGTATGTCAATCAACCCTGTGCAACAAACAAAAGAGCGTTAAATACCTTCGTTAAAGGTTGTACCAAAGGGCGCCGCTAGTGGCAGGTCAGTGGGAACCTGTCATATTACTGCTGACAACTTGCCGCTCTTAAAAGGTAAAAGTACATAACCAATTATCTCCTTTTGGAGTGGGCCATTTACACATCTAGGTGCCTGAATAGAGAGAGAGAGAGAGAGAGAGAGAGAGAGAGAGAGAGAGAGAGAGAGAGAAAAATGAATAATGGTGTTAGTATGTATATGCATATGCGTAAGTACTCATTATAATAAATACGATATCTATAAATAAATTTATATAGCAGGAAAAGAAGGGGGTAGATTTTATTTGAATTTTATTTGAAAGATTTCCAAAGGGAACATTTATGGCTACTGGGCGGTAGGAAGAAGATATAAAAATGTAGGTGCGTGATGGAGAAATGAAAGATTTAATAAAATGTGAAAGATAGTTGAGATAGAGAACCAGGCCAGAAGAAAAGATCATGTGCAGTTAAGCAGGAGGACAAATTCGGAAGTGAAGATGAAAGTGAGAAGAAAAACGGGTCAATAACAGAGGGGGAACAGAAGGGGGAAGGGGATCAAGAACTTTTTGTAAGGAGAATGAGCACTTTTACGAGGAAGTAACTGGATGGAGAAAGGTTAATGAACAAATGGGTCTCAAAATAAAAGAAGCATATGAAAAGGGACAGCTTGAAGTGACAGCAGACCTGGATCGATGGAGAGAGTAATTTGAAGATTTGTTAAATGTGGAAAATAAAAAAAGAGGCACAGCAGCTGGATGACACGAGCGGAAAGTGTTAGAATACATTTAAGGATGTCTATAGAAGTGGCTGATGATCACATAAGGAGAGATATTAACAGACTGAAGAATAGAAAGCCACCAGGATTACAAGGAAATTCTGCAGCATGGTGATGAGCATGTGACTAATTGGATGACCATGGTTTCTACGGTATACTTAGGTGAGGGAAAAGTTCAAACGGAATGGTTCACATGAATAATTGTTCAACAGGGAAGGTGCATGGTAAGATTCTGATAAAGTAAAGCAGATAACTGAAGGACCGATAGGAAAGAGCACTGTTGGCTTAGACACAGAAGAGGGTGTGGATCCGGTGTTATGAAACAATTTTGTGATTAGTTTAAAAGTAGTGGGAAAAGCTTACAACAGAATAGATTAAGGGGCAATGTAAGATAAGGTTTTGAGAGCAATTAAATGTGACAGAAGCAAGGCAGGTTCTGGAACACAAAGATATGAGAGTGAGTAGTTTGATGTTAAAGTATATAGGAAACCATCATGTCTTATGTCTCTATGGCTGTTCAAAATCTTTGTGGGTGAAGTCATATGAGAAGTCAGAGACAGAACAGTTGATGAAAGTGCAAATTTGTGGTATAAGAAAATGAGTAATGAATGGAGTGTGGAATGACTGATGTTTGTAAATGCTACAGTACTGATTGAGGATGGGCAAGAAGCTACATTAACTAGTAACAATTTGATAATGTTGGCAAAAGGAGAAAGTTGAGAGCAACTTGAGCAACAGTAAGGTTATCGGGTTAATAAAGATCAGAGGAAGGGGCAATGAATCTTAACATGGATGGTGGACGGATGAAAGTGGTTAATATGTATAGATATTTGCGAGTAAACACAAGTTAAGATGGAAGAATAAGATATGGATGAGTCACAGAACTACTGAGGTACAAACGATAGGAAGAAGTGAGCAAATGGTTAGCAAGAAACTCTGAGTGTCTGGAAGTAAGCGAAGGTGGGACTGTATGAAGAAATTATTGAGTCAACTCCTTTATGAAAGTAAAATGCTCGTGTTGAACTGTATGAAACAAAAGAGGTTGCAATTGTTAAGATGAATTGCTTGTGTTGGATATCTGGTGTAGGAAGAACTGAAAGGGTAAGAATGTCAGGGGACGCCAAGTGAGGGAAAGGTTAGAGTAGTTGAAACAATTGATTAGTGCTCTGAGAAGAAGGTATGTTGGTGGGCTGATTAGATGGCGTGAAATTAAAAATTGGCAATAAAAGTAACTTAATATCGAAGAGAAGCAAGACTACATGTGTGGCATGGTGTACGTAAAATCGTCTGATGCACTGCTTGTGAGCTACCATGTATAACTGGATGAAGCCGCTAAGGTTATGGAAGTTTTCTGCACTGGGAATTCATCCGTAACTCAGCAGTAACTGATAAGGTTTGCATGTGGCTGTGACTGCTGCCTACTAAACACACACACATATACATACATTTATATATATATATATATATACTATATATATATATATATATATATATATATATACACGTATATATGTGTGTGTATACATACATACATACATACATATATATATATATATATATATATATATATATATGTATATAAATTATATAGGTTTGTCACAAATGCCATTTAATATCGAATTCACAGTACCCAAGGAAAATTATAACTGATAAATGCATAACCCGGCCGACAGCCCCCCCTCCCGCCCCCGGCTAGAATTCGAACTTGGGCTTTTTTTGGTTGAGATACTAGCCGAATAGCAGGTGCCAGCATACGCACGAGCACAAACAAAAAGTAGGATGAAAAACGACGTAATTGAGACATTTTTCAAATGTTAGAACTTCTTAAAACATTAAATTACGCAGTACATTCCTCTTAAGATTATGTAACGGACCAAGCACAGAACCTATTTGATGTTGATGTAAAAGAAATAAATATAAAAAAGGCCACTTTTATGACAATAGCAACCTTGACAGAAGTGGTCTAGCGCAGAAATTTTCAAACAATAACAAATGGAGGAAAACAGGAGAGAGAGAGAGAGAGAGAGAGAGAGAGAGAGAGAGAGAGAGAGAGAGAGAGATACTAATCTAGTTATACAAGCTTGAACTATGCAAATTCATGCCAAAAAAAGAAAGGAAAAAGGTTAAAACGCTTGTAAATTGTAGGGTTGGTAATTCATTTATCGTGTGTCTAGCAATCTCACTTCTCAAGAGGTCTAATAAACGGGTACCAATTTCCTTTTTTTGTAGAAGGATCTTATCTGGTGTTCTCCTCTGTAATTACTATGGACGGGTAATCTTTACCAGAATTAAAATTTTGCAACACGATGGGCTAAAAAATTAGACAAATTACAAAACAGAGCA
>NC_087221.1:11202686-11207686 GCF_015104395.2 Macrobrachium nipponense | reverse complement strand
CAATACCAACCGACTTAGCGTAAGATTATCGCTAGTCTAACATTACCTCATAGGGCGCCTTATCATACAAGGCGACAAGCCCCTAATATATATATATATATATATATATATATACTATATATATATATATAATATATACACATATATATATATATATATATTATATGTATATATATATATATTATATATATATATATATATATATATAATTTGTGTGTGTGACCTTAATAAACAAAATAAATTTTGAATCATTATGGTTGTTACAATTGCATACATACATACATTAACACAGACGGGAGTACGCGTTCGCACACACACACATATATATTGCATATACAAAAGCAAATAAACAGTCCAGTAAATGGAGAAAAAAGCTTGTCATAAAAAGGGGAGTCCACCTGCCCACGTATCAGCAAACTTTTGAGTGCGCCCCCCTCTTCTTTCAATATGGATTATCTGGGAAAAATCTGGAAATCTCCCGTAACGCGCCTCGGAATTCTCTTTTGTAGCCCCTACACTTTCACCTTTATTTTCGATTCTTTTCTTTGATCCTTTGCAAAAAAAAAAAAAAAAAAAAAAAAAAAAATCAAAAAAAAAAAAAAAAAATTTTATTCCTTATCCTTTTACTTTTAAACACGATCGTAATAGTATTCTTTTCGAACCTTCTCTTTGACCTTTTGCAAAGGGTTTCATTCCTCTCTCATTTCTTTTAAAAACTGCCGAGGAAATTTTAATTTTGTTTCGTATTGTATTTTGTTATTTTTCTTTTCTTTTTTTGTATTTCTCAAAAGCTACCATCCTACTCTCCCTCTCTCTTTTGTCAAGTTCATTCTACGCCCAAAGGTTTTCATCATTTTATATTTTACTTCTCCCACTTATACATTCTTTTAAATAGTAACCTTCGTTCCATTGTTACTCTCTCTCTCTCTCTCTCTCTCTCTCTCTCTCTCTATCTCTCTCTCCAATGCTCTCCCAATTACTGCCAAAAGGGTCAATATCAAAAACTAAATTGAAGTTAATTCCCATTACCAAATTTTCCAGGGACTTGAACATACATAATGTATTCTTTTAGCAAATGGGAATATCGTCCAGATTTTACATAAATTCTCATTTGAAAAGGTTTCACTGTGCCCTTTGATTATTCCCCTAATACTCCAGCCTGCACGCGACAGGGAAAAACTCTAATTCCATTTTAGTTAAACTTTAAAAATAATTCACTATAAATTATCATTACTTCAAGAGTGATCAGGTAGATTTCTCATAATGGTCGTAGTATCGCAAGGACAACAACAGTTCCTGTTAGCGTATATGCACGCACACACACCCACAAACACACACACACACATATATATTAGCTAACCAACCTGGCACTGCCCGGGAAAACTTGGAATAACAACCGATAAAGTCTCTCTCGCCTCCCAAACCCATTCTACTGTCTCTCTCATTCTCTCTCCAACTTACTCCCCTCCTTCTCTCTCTCTCTCTTTCGCCTTCCTGTTAAGATAGTTGCTTCAGTTACATTGCCCAGCATTTTTGACATTTTATATATCATCACTCTCACCCCTATTCCCACTAGGGAACTTGAAGGACACCGGGAGTATTTCTGTTCATCCCAGCAACCTCAAAAACTCATTTTTGGCATTTTATTATTCACTTTTTCTCACCCCCATTCCTATCAGGGTTGAGATTCGACTATAAGGACATTCGGAGTGTCACTTGCATCTCAGCGACCTCAGAAACTATGAATTAGACACTAATATCTGTGGTTTTTTGTTATTTTTACATGTCATTGCTTTCCCACCCCTTCCCAACCCCACTTTCTTTTGGACTTATACTTGGATCGACAGGCTATTGGGATTATCACTACTCATCTCAGCAACCTCAAAAACTGTCATTTTCAGGCATCTTTACATGTCACCACATTCCCACCTTCTTCTAACCCCTCTTTATTATAGGGGCTGAACTTGAACGTGAAGGGCATTGAGAGTGTCACTATTAATCTCGGCAACCTCAAAAACTATGGATTAGACTACACTAATAGCTGTCATTTTCCCTTTTATTACATGCCACCCCTACTGACACCCACTTCCTATCGCAATTGAACATGGAATTAAAGGGCATCAGGAGCATCACTATTCATCTCAGTGGCATCAAAAACTATGTTTTAGACACCAATATATGTAATTTATGGTTATTTTTACATGCCATCCCCTTTCAACCTCGTCTCAACCTTCTTCTTATGGGGGCTGAACTTGGACTTGAAGGGCATCGGTAGTGTCACTATTCATCTCAGTGACCTCAAAAACTATGGATTAGACACTAATGTCTTTCATTTTTGGTTATTTTTACATATCAGCCCCTTCTGACCCCTTCTCACCTCCCCTTTCCTATCGGGGCTGAACTTGGACTTGAAGGGAATCAGTAATGGCACTACTCATCTCAAAGACCTCGTAAACCATAGATTAGGCACTAATAGGTGTCGTTTTCAGTTACCTTTTCATTTTACCCTTTTCCCATCCACTTCCCACATGGCCCCCTTTGGTGCCATTAAAGCCTCAACTCCACAGCATTCTTTGCCAGATGGTTTATTATATATACTATACCAAGTTTGGTTGAAACTGCTCAATGCAATTTAAAGTGTATGTGGTACATACACTCACATACATGCAAACATACATCCATTTATACACACACATTATATATATATAGTTTATATATATATATATATATATATATATATATATATACTATATATATATATATATATATATATATATATATGGTGTCCATAAAGTCATAGTGCAATTTGAAAAACTTGTAGCTCCGTAACCATACATTTAATTTTGTGAGCTTTCATTTCAAGTTTTTTTTTCCACAAAATCTTATGCACAGTAGATTTTGAAAGCCCATCTCCAAAGATGCTCGACTCTTTCTTCGACTTCTTTCAAAGGATTGTTCTGCAGTTGCTACAATTCTTTCATCAACACATGGTCGACCAGATCGTGGTTTATCAATAATCTGTTTCCTTAATTTTCTTCATCCACTTGGTTATGCAATTCCTGTGTGGTGTTTCTTTATTGTACTAGGTTGTAAACTTTGTTTGGACAGCGACATTACATTTTAGCTCAGCGAACCAAAGAACATTATAGTTTATGCAATGTCTTAAACAAAGTCAGAAAGAATTTTAAAACAAGAACATAATTATCTTGAAACGTACATCAACTTGTTATCAAAACCTCTAAAATATCATCCTATCATCCTGAGAAAAAATGCTGATAAGTCGCATTAAAACTTGAGTTCCTAAATAGAAATGAGGAAGAACGCTCGCAAAATACTTAGCCATTTTTGGGACTTCCCTGGTATTCCACTTTCCCCTAAGTGGGACGAACTCTGGGTGCCTTTAAATGACCGAAGTTTTCATAAAGAACTTTCGCAGCCGATGGTACTAAGGCAGTAAGGACCATTTGCCGATCAGTCACTGATTTCTATTACGTGCTCGAATCTGATTATGATGTCTTGGGTCACGGGCTTTAAGGTCATCTAGTGTGATTAATCCGTACCGATCACTTCCAGAACGTGTAATTAACTCCCAGTCTCCGCATTGATATTTTTTAAAGATCGGTTTTTTATCAGTCAAGACATCAATAAACAACTTTCTGTTAAGGTTGGATTAGGTCACGTCCCGGATTCTTAACGATAAAAATAACTGAATCAATCAAAGAGATTTTCTTCTAGATTTACTTCAGATGGTGGTTATAACGTTGATAGCTTTACCCTTCCGATCGAGATTACATCTATAAATTCTTTGACCATCATGTATTCGGATCCTTCAAGAAATGAGATCGAAGCCTTCGGACTCACGAAATATCCCTAAAGGTCAAATACTTTCCATTTCGAATCTTTGAAAATACCTCAAATTGAGCTTGAATGGAAGCCATCAATCATACGAACCTTTCAATAAAATTCTATAATAGGGATTCCCAAATGAACCTTTCTATCCAACTCAAAATGAACCTTAATCTGCGACCCATGAAGAAATGCTTGAACTCTAAAGAAATGCAACTGCAGGTTTTTGTAATACTCCTACATACACAAATATGGGAATTCAACGAACCTTTCAATATATCACAACAAATCTGAGATTTTCCACCGAAATACTAAAATTTCACAATGCTCAACCAGTTGACGTTAATGAAGGGCCTAAATAACACTGCCTATTAAAGGTATCACAAAGTTTAATGCATGATCTTAGTTCATGTCTGAATTTGATTGCGTATCTTATCTATCCGAAGCACCTTTGAGCAGACATTGCCAGCATACAGTAACTGTTGTTCTTGCGACATACCCATTCTTCTTTATCCAGTCAAGAGGTCTGCCTCGCTACTTCTTCTTTTCAGACTAAAGAAAAACATACGCAACTTACAAAAGAATCAGGGAAATTTCATCATCGTTTCTTGATTTAAAAAAAAAAAAATTATTCCCATTTGGATAAAAACACAAGACATGAGCCTTTGATTGTCTTTTAATTTGTAAAAATAATGTTCAAATAAAATATGAACACTGCTCTAAATAATGAGCTCCGAAAAATGTTTTATTCATGCGAGACTAAAAAGATCTTACATCATTTTTATTCAGAAGCGGGATGAAGCTGTTTTTTTTTTTTTTTCCCTCGAGTGCAACGCCTCCAGCATTAACAATTCATTTTCCGGGGAATTGCGGAAAGAGTATAATATTCCAATTCAAAAATTTATGAAATACAATCTTCTAAACAAATTTAATGAGATATTTCTATTTCTCATCTAAAGGTGCATCTTTCCTTCTTTTCCAATTCCCATGTAAATCGAATACGCCATTCATATTTAAAAAAATATAGTAAACCTCCCGAAAATGTTCAAACCTTTTCATGCACTACTTTTTTTCTAAGTATACGTCAGAGTTGCTTTCTTTGTATAATTTCCCATTCACTACGTATTGTTCATAATATCGCTCATGTAAAATTA
>NC_087221.1:11170186-11200186 GCF_015104395.2 Macrobrachium nipponense | reverse complement strand
GATTATATACAACTGCCAAAAAGGGCAATGCTATTGGAAATTCAAACAGATCTACAGATTCAACTTCACCTGCCATACTGAAGTTTATGTTACAGATTTTTTTTTCTCTCTCTCTCTCTCTCTCTCTCTCTCTCTCTCTCTCTCTCTCTCTCTCTCTCTCAGGAATATTCACGCTAGAAAACCTTACCATGCACCAATATAACTATATTTAAATGTAAAATCATGAAATCAAATAGGGAGATATGATCCGGTATATTTCCATCAAACGTAGCCCACTGCTGCCATCAAATTTTATTAGTTAAAAAACCAAATGAGTGACCTCACATGATAACGTGGAATAGGAAGTACCATATTGTCTACTGTTTAAACACTCACCTTATTCTTAAGTACCTATTTAAAACATACCTGTGTAGCAGCAGAATCGTTTAGCAGTGAGAACTATTTTTCATTACTGTTTCTTCAGTGTGCATATTTATATATGGCTATATATATAACTATATATATATATATATATATATATATATATTATATATATATATATAGTATATAGTGTGTGTGTGTGTGTAAGTATAACTTTGGACAGAGGCAACTTGCGTTAAATGTTAAGACACACGTGCCATCTATTATTTTAAGGAAGCATTTTCCCATTTCCTAGTATTATCTTCAACTCTTGACCTTTTCAAGGAAAAGACTAAACATAGTGCTCTGATGCTCCGTATATTCAATATTATGCTATCATCATCAGGGGTATGCTAGATATACAATGGAACTACGGTTAAATATATAGATTGCTACAGTAACGGAATTAAAGGTCAAAAACAAGAACTGGAAATCATCGAAGGCCGCAGTTAAACCTCCTTCTTGATGGAAAAGACAACATATTTCCGAAGACGCCTCAAACATTCAGAATGTTATCCTTTTTGGGAACAACTTTAGTCTCTCTAACAGGGTCATAAGGTCATTTAAAGCCCCTTCCACACGAAGGGCAAAGACACGATTTGCCCGTAATTCTCTCGCTTTTAAACGATGTTACCAGATCAAACAATCCAAGGCAGGCAGTAGTCACAGGAAGGCGAACCTATGATTTGGACCACACTCGTGATCGCCATCCACTCGCAAAATTGGTAACAGTGTCTGCCCGCCGTGCATTTGCCCCTCGTGTGGAAAGGGCTTAAGAGACGTTTTAGGTCATGGACATACACAGAGTGCTGGCGTATGGACAATTTCCTGTGTTGAGCTTGAAGTCGGCTCCTAGGGGTTTTCATCGCGTCGCTAAAGTAGATTATTCTAAGGGTTTGCATACTTCCTCTACACAGTTAAACTATCGACCACGCTCGTCATAGACATCTTTAGTACCTTGAAGGCCACGTCCACACGCACATACAATATATAAATATAAATAGATATATAAATATATATTACACATATATATATATATTTTGTATATACATATATATATATATATATATATATATATATATATATATATATATATATATATATATATATATATTAACCACTTATCACGACTGGGGTAATGTCATTCGAAATACTTTGTCTATTCTGGTAAAGTGTCGAATACGCAATTTACAGATTTCTCAAGTTATCTGCATCGACGGCGATTTTATCAATGACTTCCTGTTTCAGCTAAGTATCAAGACTTCTGATACTTAAGCTGAAACAGGAAGTCAATGATGAAATCAACTGTCGATGAAAATAACTCAAAAACCTTTAAACATGCATATTCGACAGTTTGCTGTAAAAGGGACGATATGTTGATGTTTTTATATTAATATTTTTATAAGCCTTTCAACACCATTAGACTACCGTAGCTATACACACACACACACACACACACACATAAATACATGAGTGCGTGCTGCCTCACTTCGAGCAAGGACATTCAACTCGACGACTGGCACTAAAGATATAGTACAGCCCTAGGTTCGCGAATATTGGTTATGTGGCCATGCTTGCATTCCGGCAGTCATTGTCCCACATGATATCATTTCGATATCGTGAGATAATTTCGATTCTTCCGGGTGCAACAAAGCGCTCAAGGCGCAGCGATCTGTCGCCTGATGGCATATACGTACATAGTAGCTTAAACGAGACCCTACATTACGAAATCACAGAGAGAGAGAGAGAGAGAGAGAGAGAGAGAGAGAGATAAATTCCCACTAATGATAGAGCCGAATGTCCTCTCTACCATAACTATCATCACCGTATTCCCAAGCGAGGGCTCAAAACTAACACTTACACACACGCCACCCTGACGCTACAATCCTATCGCTCGAATTCAAAAATTGTAAAGACGTATTGACTGAGAGACCACTGATTTGCGCCTCATTCCCAGAACGCTTCTCGCCCAACGCCAACCATACAGACACAGCAAAGACACACGCACATATCCACACAGAATGGCGGCACGCTTACACCTTCCGTCAAAGCAAATAAGACGCCCGCTGAGCGTCAGGGTTTGAGTTGCCTCGGCGCTGAGATCAACAAGGCTCTTATATATAGTGTTCCTTCGTGTCAAAAGGCCATCAGAGGCACTGACGTTCCCCTAACTTGTTTTCCTTAACGGGGGCAAATCTCCCCTCAATTATGAACTTTTCCATTGTGGATGGAGAGCAGGAGTGAGAAAGACAGGAAGAATGAAGGAAACAGAGAGACTTGAATAGAATACGAATAATAAAAAAACACCAGAATATGCCAGACTAAGTAAGAGAGGACAGCTAAAGATAGATGATCCAGTTGAGAACAGTTAGAAAGTAATTCAGTAAATCGTTGGAGAAGAGAGGTAAAGACGCACCGTGATAGGGGGAGGGGGCGGGAAGGGAGGGGGGGCGGGGGGGGGGGGGGGGGGCATGGTTGATGCATGTTATTTTGATGCGCCATTCTGGAGACGAGAGACGTAAGGTCATTATGCTGTTTCATATGTCGTGAAGTTCCGGCAACTGAATTGACAGCGGGAAATAAGAGCTAATGATACCGCAAAGGTCTTTGAGCGAGATCACAGGAAGAAGGGTTGGAAGGAGAAGCAATAGAAAACATGAGAGAGAGAGAGAGAGAGAGAGAGAGAGAGAGTTGTAAGTAATTAATAACTACGACTGCAATTACATGAAATAATGGTATGCTGCGAAAGAGATCTTCTATTACAGGATGAACCGTCACCAACACTTGGCTAGTTAGTACAGATGAGCTACTTCAAACAAACTTGAAGGCTAAGCAGCATTCGGCTAATGTTCTTTCTGAAACCCTCCATCCTTAGCCAAATATGATTTTCGCATTGACTTTGCATAATATTTCCAAAGATGAAAATAACTGTTCCCTTAACTTGGCGGCAGTTTCTAGACAATCATCTAGACAATCATAGTTTCCACCACAAAAGAAAATTTTTGTCATTTGTGATGGTTTCCTATGGTATTATGAACGCAAATCCCTACCAAACGGGCTCTCTAAGATTGTAGTAAAGGTTGATCTTATCCTCTTATCAAATCCTGTATGCATACATAAAATAAGTTATTGTTTTACTTATTTGCATACAGGAGCCCTTTAAGAGTGCATTTGATCTGGTTAATTTGCGAGCAGTTTATGCATCATAATTTTTTATGTAAGAGCGAAGTTGTTTACGATGACGTAAGCTTTTTTTATGAGCGTCTTATATATTTATACCTTTTACTTATGCTCAAATATTCATGGCCATCTGTTGTTAGGAATCTTTGCTATGAATGGATTATTAGGCTTGATAAAAGAAAAAAAAAGATAACTTACCATGCAGATAAGGCCACTCGTGTTGTAGTCATCAGCTGTTTACTATTGCAAAATCAAGTGGCTGATAAACTTAACAGATATCTAGAGAGGGTCATTAAATGCTGCAGTCATTAAGGCATGAGCTCGAACTACATTCAAACCAAAACCTCTTCGATAAGCCACCTAGCACTATGTTTCCACACCACAAATCACTGACTTATGGAAACAAAGTAGTCGTTGATTCTGAATACTTGGCAATTTATGATGAACAATTTTCTTTCTTGTAGCAATTAAAAGCTGTCCGAACCTTATTTTGGCAAAAGTAACTATATCTGGAGTCAGTGCCCGTTACTCTTTTTCAAAGTACGCCAGTACCCATGATCTGTTAATCAGAGGCATGCACATGATTCATTAGGTATGTCGTATGTTCTTCATTTATATTGTACTTAATTTCAACCCTCTTCGTCAACTCATTTTTCTGGTGCTTTCATATCAAATTAATTGCCTTTTTAGCTATTAATAAATAAATAAATAAATACATAAATAAATAAATAATAAATTAATAATAATAATAATAATAATAATAATAATAATAATAATAATAATAATAATAATAATAATAATTCAAAGAAAACTCATAATCACGTGATTCAATAAAATAAAACGGAAAGGAGGACCGTGCAGGTCATCGAAAGCTTTCTGCTTGTATTTTTAAATAACAAGATCAAACAGACATATTACTGTGGATTTACTTTTCCAATAATAATAATAACATGCACAAAACAAAACTTAGCTGCTTATTCTGATTTCATATTTTATCCGTATAGAGTTAATCTGTCATGCACGCACAAAACAAATGAAATCGACATCAAGAAAAATATAAAAGGAATCAAGGATTATAGACGGCAGGAAATCTATTGCTAATAAAATAGCAAATATAGAAGACACCTCTGTATTACTTTATCAGGATGCAAAGTGAGTCAGAGGCCACAAATGAATAAATCATAAATGGAAAACAGAAACCCCAAAACGTCTTTCAGCCTTGACCTCCGTTTCCAGGAATCGACTGATGAAGGAAATTATAAGGAAAAATAAAGAGACTTCTAATGGAGAATTTTCCAGAAAACAAGGTTTTTGCTTTCATAAATCCAAGCGATCAAAGAAGCTGGACTTGGCAGCCACCGAAGCAGAGGATAATTACACGTCCGTGTGAAAAGGAATGGGACAAGAAAGGCGATTTCAGCCCGGCGACCTTTTCTCGGTTACTGCACCATGACTCTTCTGGATGGAGACGGCAACTCTAAATGTCCAACAAGCAACAAAACCCCCAATTAGCTTTCATTATACGTCATAAAATATGACGATCAGACTCATTACAACTGTAAGGGGCTGCTTGTTTTTCTAACGGTACTGCTGATGGAATTCTTTCCAAGATACCCTGAAAACTAAGTGTTGTGTTTATGTTTAACGGCGATGCTGAACGTAGGGCGTTCACGTCAAAGACGAACTCTTTAATCTTAACAAGAATAATACCATTCAAATAATAATAATAATAATAATAATAATAATAATAATAATAATAATAATAATAATAATAATAATAATAATAATAATAATAATAGGCTCAAATTATTATCGAAATAAAAATGTCCAGTAAGTGATCCAATCTTCTTGAATATAATAATAATAATAATAATAATAATAATAATAATAATAAATAATAATAATAATAATAATAATAATAATAATAATAAAAGTCACGAAGAAAGTATCACTCATTGATGTCGCAATACCATGGGACAGAGTTGAAGAGAAAGAGAGGGAAAAAAATGGATAAGTATCAAGATCTGAAAATAGAAATAAGAAGGATATGGGATATGCCAGTGGAAATCGTGCCCATAATCATAGGAGCACTAGGCAGGATCCCAAGATCCCTGAAAAGGAATCTAGAAAAACTAGACGCTGAAGTAGCTCCAGGACTCGTGCAGAAGAGTGTGATCCTACAAACGGCGCACATAGTAAGAAAAGTGATGGACTCGTAAGGAGGCAGGATACAACCCGGAACCCCACACTATAAATACCACCCAGTCGAATTGGAGGACTGTGATAGAGCAAAAAAAAAAAAAAAAAATTAAAAAAAAAAAAAAAAAAAAAAAAAAAAAAAAAAAAAAAAATAATAATAATATAAATAATAATTAATAATAATAATAATAAAGAAAAATTCGGTAAGCACTCTTGTCGTATTGAACCGATTTGAAAAGCGTGTAGACAGCGTTTTAGTCCCATGAAACTACTCCTTGTCAAAAGAATCTATCAACAGATATCATAAATTATCAATACTATCATACAGCAAATGAACCCGAGTCATATGGAAGAAGCTTAAAGGGGCCAATGACTTGAAATTCGACATTCCAAAGAATATGGTGTTCATTTGAAAGAAGTAGCAGAAATAAGAGATCTGTTATAATAAAAGGGAAAATATTAACAAATTATTATATAAAATACATCACGTGACCAAAGTATCCACATCCCGAGGCCGCCCCCTTTTCAGTCATCCAACCTCTGCGCCCCCCCCCCCCCCCCCCCCCCTACGCCTCATCACCTCCAACAAATATGATAATTCGTTCATGAGAATCTACAGAAGTGCTAAATGTCGCTGTGATGGCACTTGGAGCATCAAAATGCAATTGGGATGAAGTAATAAAATACAGTTATCAGCCTATTTATCATTGAAGTTACAGTTGAATAGATTTACACATCCAAATGGAGACACTCTAAAAGACAACTAGTTTCCTTCTACAAAACAGAATCCCCAAATGTTGAATAACAGTAAGGAAGGAGACCGTCTTCAATGGCAGTATTGCTGAGTATGATGGCAGTGTCTACGGCAGTCACTTATATAGTCTTCTCACCGTGCAGTTGGTACACTAGGTTTCCTTTGGAAACAACGATATTTCAAACCGTTATATCAGTGTGACTCTAGGAAAGCTAATGATCGGCTACACACTGATGAAAAGAATGCTATAAGACGAGTATAGAATAACCTGTATGAATTAAATATCGTAGAAACTGCTATCATGATATTAACAAAGTGTAAATAACTGAGCACAAAATAGCACCATGAAAGCAAATATTCGCGATTGTGTATAAAAATGTTTTGCTTGAATGTGCAGTCACCCAGAATAATAGCTTATGGATTATAGAGTTTGTGCCTGCAGCCAGCGCGTTTACCAAGTCAAGTACTATTTCTTCCGTCTCGTCTCATTAGAAATAACTACACGGGCTAAAAATTACGCCTGATTATGGACGATCATTCATCGAACGTAGCCCATTTTTTAACATTTGCCAATTTCAGCTTCACCAAGAAGAAGGGAAACGAAAAGAATTCGCAAGACGGGCGGAGTAAGTTTCGAAAAAATGCGGGAGGAATCCTAAACGCCTCCCCCCTCCCCCACCCCAACCACCACCAACCACTACTACCCAGAAACCATCAGTCTGCATCAAAATGCCGGCCGAAATAAAAGAGAAGCGCTGACAGATACAGATCGCTCTTCCTCAAAAGAACAGCGCCTCGTCTTTAATGATCTGTCGTTGGAGTAATAAATCATCCTCAAACAAATGTGCTAATGTGTGATCGGATGCAGCGAGCTATTTGGAGTTCTGTACACCAGAGAGAGAGAGAGAGAGAGAGAGAGAGAGAGAGAGAGAGAGAGAATTCATGAGACTGCTACTCGCTTTCCGGGGTTTTATACTGCCTCCGTCTACTTCCGATATAGCACTTCGGCTTATTGGGTGGTTGTTCAAAAGAAAAAAGAAAAATCAACGTTGCGTTCAACTTTTAAATCCTGAATCAAGGATGAACCCCTCTGCAGACAACTTCCATAATTGCGCCACTTCACAAACATGAGGCTTATCAGCAGCGAGTCGAACCCTTTTAAATAGCCTGCTGCCTCATGCACCGGTCATACGCGCCCTTTCATAGCTCCTGGATAACAAGAGCCTCCTTCCTCCACCTTATCCATCCAACATTTTCTCCGGTTCCCTCCAACTCTAGTGTAAGCAATTATCAGCCCTATATCGCCCTCCATTCTTTTCACTTGATTCCAACGACCTTAAAACACTCCGACACATCTTTTCAGCGTCGTAGACGCCTCATCGCCTCTTCGTACCTCAATATTTACATTATCTCAACTATTTTTACTTTATAGTTCTCCTCAACAGCTTCTACCTTTATTAACGCGTTCTCAACCAAAACTGCACACACACACACACACACACACATATATATATATATATATATATATATATATATATATATATATTATATATATATATGAAAATATATCAATTCCGAGGTAGAGCGAATGAGATATTAAAGGACATTTGTAGCTCGAATGATCTATATGAATCACGGTGATATGATAATTATTCATTACAAAGTTACGTTGGTCAAACGTTCGAATTGGCTAACATGGTATGGTAGAGGGGGTTTCATATCGATTTTAATTACGAAAACACCGAGTTCGGCGGTGAATTTGTAAGGCCAGAATCGATATAAACTTATAGCCTCTCTGTTGGCTGACTTGATAACGTCACTAGGCCGTCCTGATTTCGTTCCCGTCCACTGGACGGTGGTTTGATCCCATGAGGGGAGGAAATTATTATCAACTAAAAATTCCCCTTCGGTACATATATGAAAATATATCAATTCCGAGGTAGAGCGAATGAGATATTAAAGGACATTTGTAGCTCGAATGACATATATATATATATATATATATATATATATATAATAATATATATATATATATCTATATATATATATATATATATATATATATATATATATATATATATATATATAATATAATGCCCTCTGTTGAGGACAATTAGTTTGGAATACAGAAACGAAAAAACCAGCCTAGCTACGACTTTCTAACAGGACTTCAATACAAGAACGCGTAAGACCAGAGTCCGCGTTTCAACGTAAACTGCATTTATCAAGCAGGATGGCGGAGGGGTTGAGAGAGGGAGAAAGATGGGAGCCGAAGAGCCTTGGAGGAGGAGAGAGCGCCTTATAGGCCCAATTGGAGAGATAGAGCCGAAGAGCCTTGGAGGAGGAGAGTAGCAGCCTTAGGTACCCGAATGGAGGCGAAACGAGGGGGAAACGATGAGGGTTTGAACAAGGGATATCGGTTGCTGGAGGCGTTCTTCATCTTGCCGCTCGAGCCACCTACCTAACTATCGATTATTTGATAGCACTGATAACGACTCGTAACTCTTCACCCACACTACGGACATACCCGCGACACTCCACCAGGCCCCGGCCCAAACCCCAAACCCCACCCCCTCCTGAATAAACCCTCCTTACCTTTCCTCATCCCGACACACCCCCTTTCCCCTTTCCTACCCTATCCATCACCCTAGGAACAATGCTTTATGGTATTATCCGTGAAAATAAGAGGGAGGGAATATTGATTTTTATATAATCAAGATAAATGCAGTGTCACTGAAAGGGTAGTCTAATATATCATGAGTGAAAATGGCCGGTATCAGGTTGTGAGTGCAAGTAGACTGCAGGAAGGCCTGTGTACTGGATCTTTCCTGAAGTAACAAAAGTGCACACTGAAGTTTAACCGCCAATAATTAGAGCTAATCTACACCATGGCAACTCGTAAAGCAGTTTAAAAAACAATGTCGACTACAGAAAAATAAGAAAGAAAAATAAGAAAAAGACCATAATAGCCTTAGTTCCTTTGTTCGCCTGAAATGTCACGTTACAAAATAATATGCGGAGCAACATTTGGTCCTTCATACTTTTTTCTTATCCGTTTTACCACGTAGCACTCCTCACCTATATATATATATATATATATATATATATATATAATATATATATATATATATGATTACATCTGAGCTCCTATAGATATACCCAGATGGGGAGTATTAATATATATATATATAATATATATATATATATATATATATATATATATATATATAATATATATATAATATATAAATATAAATTATATATATATATATTATATATATATATATATATATATATATTATTATATATATATATATATATATTCTATACTTACTTTTACTCATAACATACACCTATACACCCACACGCGTACATTTATATATTTACATACATACATGCATATATATATATATATATATATATATATATATATATATATATATATATATGGTATGTATACATATATTTAGAATCTATTGGCCACTTTTGACTTGCTACTTATGTAAATCTTTTATAACAGCAGTGTCCTCTTAACTTCTCGATTTATTCACACTTTGGAAACGCGTGTCACTTTTAAGCCAAGATCCTAATGAATTCGACAGATATAGTATGTACATATGAACGGAAATCTACTGATACCTTTCTTCATGGCCCGATAATTTACGTTCTGATACCCAGAACGTGGGTTCGAATCTCGGACGGGCTTCAGAATGTCTTCATTTCTTTTTCCATTTGCATCCAAGCTACCAGGGTATTGTGCTTATTACAGATTAAACACACACACACACACACACACACACACACACACACACATATATATATATATATATATATATATATATATTATATTATATTGTCATATATTTTCACATTACCGTGATTCATATACATACATCGAGCTACAAATGTCCTTTAATATCTAATTCGCTCTACCTCGGAATTAATATATTTTCATGTATGTTAACCGAAGGGGAATTCTTTTAGTCGATAAGAAATTGTCGGCTCACCGGGGCGCGAACCATCGGACCCAACAAATTCAGGACACACAGTGAACCCTTACACCGACAAATTTCTTATCGACTAAAAAAATTCCCCTTCAGTTAACATATATGAAAATATATTAATTCCAAGGTAGAGCGAATTAGATATTAAAGGACAAGGACATTTGTTGCCCGTGTATATATATATATATATATATATATATATATATATATATATATAATATATATATATATAGAGAGAGAGAGAGAGAGAGAGTAGAGAGAGAGAGAGAGAGAGAGAGAGAGAGAGAGATCAGACATATGGTAATAGAATGTGATTAAATTTCTAGCCGAAAATCTGGTTCCTTTTCAGCAACTGAAAGATCCCGAGCTATTTCCCCGTTAGATTTGTTCCTCCCTGTGGGGAAGGGGACGGTAGAATCCCATTAACTTCCCAATATGTTTTTTTCTCTTTCTCCATTCGATGGCAGGAGCTTCTCAAATATACTTTCAATATTATAACTGAAATAAATTCATCGAATGCGGTATGAACTGCGTGATGAAATGAAAAAGTCATAACACTTTCATTTCCGATAATTAGGCAATCTCTTGCATTGACCCGAGTGGTTATTTAGGTCGTCAGTGACTTTATATCATTCGTTACTGCCCTTCTGACCTCTTATTTTATACGGATAAATGGGTCGTCTCTTCAACATAATGTTATGTAGGTCATCACTGACTTTCCCCTGTGCATTTTTATCAATTAAGCATGACAGAAAACACTGAGAAAACCAAGACAGAAAGACATTTGCTTATGGCAAGGCGACTCTGAGTAGTAAATGAGATTCAAATATACTACTCAACATGAAATTATCCTTTTCTGAATATCTTTCCAGATTACAAGAAATACGTTTATTGTTCATAGCCACACTGATGTCTCCGCTTCTCGACTTTCCAACATTTTCTTGGACAAGCTTATCAACACGAGCCTTTTATTCGAGCGGGAAATAGACGAAGCTTACACGGACCCTAACCATGGGAATGGAAGAATTCTTCTTTCGCTTCCCTCTCGGATATACTGAAGCGTACCGGTATCCATAAATTAAAATCACGAGGAAGTCGAAAGATGACGGGGTCATTTGGCAATTAAAAATACACATATATCTGGTAAACGTAGAATTTGTTTGCATACGTGTTACTGTATATAATTTAGCACTCATGCGCCCCGTTTGAAAAGAATGAAAGACGATTACTTTTTCCCTCGTATTTTTTTTATTCTGATTTGTATTTGTTTCTCATTAATAATATATAATGTTATTTGGTTATATGTACATATATATATATATATATATATATATATATATATATATATATCTATATATATATATATATATATATATATATATATATATATATATATATATATATATAATAGTATGTATGTACTATATATTCGCAGTGACAATTTTTATTTTTACAAAGATCAGGCTACAAATGTCGTTTAATATCAGATTCACTCACCTCGGAATAAACAGAAGGGGAATTTATGTCTGATAAGCGACCGTTATCAGGTGGCCTCGAATCACCCAATGACTGGAGAACGACCATTTGCAAGACATTTGTAGCTGAATGCGTTCATATATATATGTGTGTGTATATATATATATATATATATATATATATATATATGTACAAACATATATATACATATATATATATATATATAGATATATATATATATATATATATAGTATATATATATATATATATATATATATATATATATATATTATATATCAAATATACTATAGAGTATACAAAGATAATTAACTCGATTTTTTTCCCCATAAGAGGATGCGTACCACGAAAGCAACCATCAAAGACGAGGCAGTGACGTCACATGAAACGTCAGGACCTACGTCATGAATGTATAAACCATGCATTCAAGATTTTCTCTTTATACTATGTATTCAGAATTTTCAATTTTACACCATGCATTCTGGGTTAAATCTTGACACCGTGCATCCAGGATGTTCTCTTTACACCATGAAGGTTGGGCAGCACTACAAACACAATACAGTCGTATTTCTTATAAATTGTAACTATAATATTAATTTTTAACAGGCATGTTTTAGTAAATTCAAAATGCAATACACAAAAATAAAAGTTTGGCTACTAAGCCTCAGCCAAAATACACCTTCCGAACACAGTACGAAAACAAATGGCGCTGTTCGTCAATCGTGTGGAAAATAGTGTTCCTATTGGTTGGAATTTGTGACGTCATTCTCTCTAATTTTGATTACAGTCGCCAGTTGTCTCTACTGGTGCCGTGGTACGGCTCATATGGCTAACTTGAGCATCCTTGTGTGGTATCTTTGATACATACATACATACTACATACATACATCATACATCATACATACATATATATATATATATATATATATATATATATATATATATATATATATATATATATATGATTTCTTCACATTACAATAAGAATGCAAAAACATATATACTAATAAGTAATGAAAAACACCCATAGACACCTTTTCCTGCATTTCCTGTGGAACGTAAACTTCAGTGTCAATAAACAGATATTTCCTATGTCACATTTTGCGTCTCATTGGCAAGTGGAATTATTTTCATGTTTTTTTCGTTTTCTATTTGGATCAGGTGTAACCGTAGCTTTACAGAAACTCGAAAACATTTACGAATATCTTCTCAATAGAAGCAAATTGCATTGGGGTCAGATCAGTGGTACAGGGGAGGGAGGGAGCAGGGGGAGGGAGGGAGGAAGGGGAGCGTCCAGAAGGAAACGGTAAAAGGGAGAGGAAAGAGCGCACGTTTCAAGGCGGTCTGGAATGGGTGACTGAACCACGAATGAGCGACGAAATAGTATAATAAGGGGGGAGGGGGACCACGAGAGGGTGGGGGATTTGGACTGGCTGGGGAATGAGACAAAAATGTGGGTACGGACATGAAGGGAGAGGTGAACCACGAAAAGAACAGGAATCATAAGAGGAAGATGAACCTGGGGGGCGGGGGGGAGGGCAGGGGGCATCAAATGAGAGGAAGACGGATCGAGGGAGAAAGACGGACCATGAAGGGGTGAGGGATACGGAGGGGGAGATGGACCAGAAAAGAAGAAGGCTATGATATGGAAGATGAACAAAGCTAGGGGGGGGGGGTTGATGTGGAAGGGGAGGGGGCCCATAAAACGAAGGGATATGAAATGGTGGGTAGTGTGGAGGGAGGGCTAGGTAACCCCACATGAGAAAGAAACCTCCAACTGTGATAGGGATCAGGTGTGGGGAAGGAAAAGAGGAAAGGAAAAACAGAAATAGAGGTGCGGGGGTGGGGGTGGATTTCCGCAGCGGGTAGGATTGAAAGGACGCGTGCCTGTGCCGCAATTTCCTCTGGACGAAGTGCAATCGCGTTTGAAATCCCAAATGAATCATCTCTAAGAGTTGGGCAGTCAGATCAAATTGGGAGTTGAGAGAGGTTTGCTTTCAACTCTTAGAGTGAACCCAAACTTACGGTACCTACCAAGAGTATAAGGTGGCCTAAAGTTTTATATCTGTAAGCTGGAGAGAACAATAAAAATAGATAATACTTAACATCACTATGAAGTTTACAACTTCTCTTTAGAATCTGCAAAATGAACGATACAAACTTCTGGCAACAGACAACTGCCTTGCTCATTTTTTGTAATGTTTTATGAAGTGCGTTCTCCCATGCATGCAAGGATTTTAAAATTAAGCAGCTTAAGGTCCTAAACAAAATGGGAGAGGCAAGTGATGCAGTCTCTCTCTCTCTCTCTCTCTCTCTCCTCTCTCTCTCTCTCTCTCTCTCTCTCTCTCTCCCCAATATGACCCAAGTTGAAAAAAATCAATTATTATTCATTTCAAACAAATTTTTCAAAAGAGTAAAATATTCCTCCAATCAGACCTTGGTTGGAAGAAATCAATTTCCGTTTTATATAACTTATGGATTCCCGTAAAATGATAACTCTCTCTCTCTCTCTCTCCTCTCTCTCTCTCTCTCTCTTCTCTCTCTCTCTCTCTCTCTCTCTCTTCGACATACCGCAAGTTGAAAGAATTCATTATTATGCACTGTAAATACCAAATTAAACTAGTGGAGAAAAGAAACATTGTTAAACTAATTACCTCTCCAATGTGCCGGAAGTTGCATCAATCAACTTGGAGTTTGAATATCTCCTTCAGTTTTCCTAGACAAATGGAATGTCTCATATCAGTCACCCCAATATGTCGCAAGCTGAACGAATCAATTAATATGAATTCTCAACGTACGCCCCCGGGGTCGCAAGAGAGAATAACGACCTTCATCGCGGGTCTTTTCCTCTGAGCAGGAGTTTCTCTTTAATTCTGTGGCTGTCACTTTTCGGGTGACGCGGGTGCTTCACGTATTGACAAAATGCCAGCCTCCTTTTCTCTCTCGGACCTCCTCTGGCTGTTTCCAATTCTCTGGAATTTGGGGAAATTGCTTCCTCCTTTGCTCTCCTGATACGATCGGTCGGACGAGTCACCATTCCCAGCGAAATAGAACTTTCATGAAAAGGAGAAATTGCAGTTATTTAGTTTAATGCAAAGGCCGATTGGATGATCAACTTCATGGTTCTACTAAGCCGAGGTCAGGCTGTAGGTATTTGTTGGCCTCACGGATACTCGTGCAACAGACCAACTAACAATATAATGAGTGGTTCAAGCGCCACTGAGAACGAAAACACACGCGTCTACAATTAAAATTAAGGATGCACAAAAATTAAACGGGTTCATAAAAAATCTAGTGGAGAGAGAGAGAGAGAGAGAGAGAGAGAGAGAGAGAGAGAGAGAGAGAGAGAGAGAGAGAGTGCATAACTGAAAAGCCTTGCGTCAAACATCTACAAAAGAATTGTTTCCAGTAATTCAAGTCTCATTTTTAGAAATAGCAGCCGAGCGAACAGGACAATTAGTGTCCTTTTGGAGACTGAAGTGAGACTGTCACACGAGATAATGGAACGATAAAAATCATTTTCATCTCATTCAATACAAATGTTTACACTCAACAGTCTTCAACGTTTTAAGATCTTCAATCATAGTTACATTACTAATGATAATTAAGAACATGAGAATATTATTATCACCAAAGCCGATAGCAACAGGTTATTTGTTCTATGACAAATAATTTAGCAGGACAGGAGTAAATTCAGAGCAATAAATTACACGTATTTCTTTTACAGAACACATCAACGAAAAAGTTAGGCAATGAACTACAAATTATGTTCCTCTCATGAAAATGACATGAGAGGCAGGATGAGCGAGAGAGCGATCCTGGGTGGGAGAATGCGAGTCACTGTGAAAAATGATAAACAGCAATACTGTTCCATTAACTGAGGGTCTTTACATTATGACATACAGGGAAAAAGGATACAGGGTTAAAGATATTGTAGGCTCTATTGTGTATTTATAGGCCTAGAGAAAGCATTTGATAAAATAACAAGGGAGGCAGTGTTTTGGTTTTTAAGAATGAGGAAAAGTTGGTTAGGATGTTCTTCTTACCCCATGCAACGTTCCCGAAAAGCCGGATGCATTAAGAACACGACATGAACATTCAGATGCCCAGGAAGTCTTCACATTCGGTGTTCCAACATCTAAAGCTCTGTTAAGAGAATTCATGTGAGCCTCCCAAGTTCTCAGTCAAGCTACACTTATTCCAAACGAAGTATTTCACGAGATAATCGTTTGTTTTCTTATTCCTCATTCTACAATTAATCAATTATATTTGTCAACTTACACGACCACGCTATGTGTGCTCCAGTATATAATAAGAGGACTCAAGCCTATTATGAGAATAGAGTGACAGACTTTCTTATCCACCACTTAATCTTAGTCTAGAAATGAAGAGGAACAGGACTGAGATCATTTTCAACTAACTCAGTTGCCATTTTCCCCTCACGCTCCAAAAACCGTAAACATTCACCTTCATTTTCATCCCCCTACCTAGAAATACACACACACACACACACGCACACACACACATGCACAAACACACACACAATCATATTTCATAACTGCAGGTGGTTATTGCCACCATTCCTTCAAAGTAAATTTGCATCGAAACAAGTCGAGTTACAAACGCAAAAAATACCAAGGAACGCCATATCAAACGAACATAATAATAATCGGTGATAGCTATCACTCACCTGCCAGTCCATCGCATTTATGCGTTTATAATAAATCGATCATTACTGTCAAAGTCACACCCGCAACAAAAACAAATTTTTCTGCTCGCGCCCCATTTCCTAACTGTTCGCTCGTTTCGCAATAAGTTGTCCTTTCTGAAGAAGGTTATTGTTTCAAGAAGGAATGCCATTTCCTCGGCTCTGCTCTCCCTCCTAGACTCACACACGACCCCCACAAGCGCTCTGAAAGAGACTCTTCCTGGCCAAGAGAAAAAGTCTTCCACTGCCAAGACAAACGGAAGAGACGTCCAAGTAACATCACAAGGAGTAACTATATTCTAACATGAAGAAGAAGAAGAAGCAAAAATGAAAAAGAAACTATTGAGCATAAATATGTGTATTTATATATGTATATATATAAACATACCTGTAATTTCAACTGAGTTCATGAGTAACGTACTTGATCTCAAGCTTGATCAATCCTTTCTTTTGCTTGACTGCCTACATATAATGTACGAGAAGGAAGCATTTCAAATACCTGATTCAAAAATATGCACATAATACATTGTGTATTATATATATATATATATATATATATATATATATATATATATATATATATATAATATAAATAGAATATATATATATATATATAGATATATAATATATAGATATATATATATATATCTATATCTATATATCTATATATATATCTATATAGTATATATATATATATATATATATATATATATATATAGAGAGAGAGAGAGAGAGAGATGAGAGAGAGAGAGAGAGAATCAACACGGGAGTCTGTCTCGCAACAGCTGCATCCTTTCAAAGCAATAGGCAATTACTGTCAAAGGTTGCAGTCTCCATGATGATATCAAGTACGTGACAGAATGAAGACGACTGAAATAATAACTTCCTCCTTTTTCCTTTCTTATTTTTGACCTCCACGTTTCTTCTTCCACTTCCCTTTTCCTCCACTGCAGCTTCTCTCATGACATCGTTCGTCCCCGGGGCAATGCCCTCCCAGCCTGAGTCCGAAATTGCCAGGGAGGCTGTAGCCATTACACCGAGACTCGTTAAACCTCATTCAGATGTCCAGCTCATTCGGAAAGTTGGCATAGCGTCATTTATGCCTTTGTGGGTTATACGCTTCTAAAAATGACAGTCACTTACTGCAACACATATCACACACTGAATTTATAGTAGGTTGACTTCCTTTTGGATCATAGTAACTGACTCCAATTGAAACACGTGAAGTGGTACAGCAAAAGAGAAATAGTAAAAAAACTTACTATTATAATAAAAAAAGGTGATAACATGAAAGAAAATTTCATAAAATTACGCAAGCAAAGTAACAAAAGGTAGACGGAAGAGTGCATGGTCCTGACTGGTGTCGGCTATTACGACTCCTTCAACGTGACCTTTAGATACTGTGAGAAATTTTCGTCAGAAATTTTCATTATAAATAAGCTAAGATGAAAGCACAGTACATAAAGGCATACAGGTATTAAAATAGAAAAAAATAACGCTTTTTTGGACTGAAAACATGAGCGCCATTCATAACCTCGTTTTCGCAAGACATCTGATCTTGTCTTTATCTTAATCAAAACAACAATTACACTGATTTGTTGAGCTTTGCCCTAGGCTTAAATACCCTTTAAAATCTGTACACTTTACATATTTTCTCTGATGTAATATATATATATATATATGTATATATATATTATATATATATATATATATATATATATATATATATATATATATGTATATATATATAGATATATATATATATATATATATATATATATATATATATATATATATAGTATATATATATATATCTATATATATATATATATATATATATATATCTCAGGGAGCAAAGGCGAACTCAGCACACATCACATTCTCATCCAGATGAAGGGCAGGAATACAGATGCAGACGACACAGTAACCATTTATTCCAACGTTTCATGATTCGTAATAACATCATCAAGGAGATCTACAACAATGAAATATAGTATGTTGTTTGGTTTTTACTATATTTTATTTCCAAGTAGGTCTGTGTTTGGGTACGTTGTCTGTTCTCGACAATTTTATCTTTTTGTATTCTGTTTTTATCAGCTTCCTTCCCCCGCTTTTTAAACTAGTCTTGTATATAGCTCTTCTAATTCATTTATATCAATAAATTGTATTTTATTGTTGTAGACCCCCCTGATGATGTGATTACGAATCATGAAACGTTGGAATAAATGGTTATTGTGTCATCGGCTTCTGTATTCCTGCCCTTCATCTGGATGAGGTTATAGTATATACATATTTATACACGAGAGAGAGAGAGAGAGAGAGAGAGAGAGAGAGAGAGATTTATGGCATTATGGCATTGTGCTAAGAATGGTTTTATGTACTGCTGATGAGCAGTCTTTAAAACGACTGCTGTGAAAGTCTTTCAAACAGGCAGTTTATCTTTGTTTCTCTTCTGGAACCAACCCATAGGTATACCTGTGCTTCAGTCGAATACGTATATACTACATAAAACATGGGCGTTTTTCGCTTCGCTACTCCTTACCGAGATCATCACACTTCCTCCCACGTATGTCACTTCATTCATATCAAGAACACGATATATTCCGAAGAAACACGAATTCCACTTTCGACGTTGGTCGGAATACAGAGGAGGGGGTTGGGGGCAAGTTATAATATGCACAGTGGGTTATTTACAAAGGTTCTTTTAGCGTATAATCAAATGCGCATGCCAGCGTCCGAAAGATACACCTAAAAAAACATAAAAATCCAGCCAGTTTCGACGGTTCGCGAGACCTCCAGCGGTCTTGCACAATCACGTTCTCTTGTGCCTTTTATATCACGGAACTGCACCTGCTAACTAGAATTGGCGGCAAAGTGGAAGACGTACATTTGCGCGCATGTGGGATATCGCCTTAAATGGTTTGCGCGACCAATAGTGGTTAGGGGTCGTCTTCAAATTTCAGCGTTGTTATCAGACCATATTAGTCCGTAATAAGAATCACCTACCCGGAAAATCCTCCAGTTAAATACATTCATTACCTTCGAGAGGAAAACCCACACTCCTGTTCAGTTTCCATTCAAACGACGAACATTCATGGCATATAACAACTATCAGTGTGCCATGAAAAAGAGCATTTAAAACCATTATCATAATGAATCTTTATCATTCCATAAAGATCAAATCTTCTTCTGCTACACAACCATAAAAAACGAATATACAAACATAAAGTTAAAGAACTGATTTTGCAACTATTCAGAAATGGTAATATTCTCCTTATTTCAGAGAACAACTCAAGCGAAGCAAGAACTGCTTCGAGTTCGCCGAGGAAAAGATGCCACAGCGATGAAGTGATAACACAGTTGCCCCTGACGAAAATATAAAATAAATAAATATATAGGAAATCAAAATACAAAAATACTATGAACGACAGGGAAACTAGAAGTTCCATGTTACTGGTGAGGAGATGCAAAGAAAGCAGCTCGTTATTTCTACCTTGCAAGCATTCAATCCCTTCCTGGAAAAGGTCGAGGTTCTTTATGGGTTCTTGGTTCCCAAATTAACCGTAAGAAAACACCCTTTTTACAGAGCTGTCTTCTCTGGAAGAGCTACGGAAGCGCTGAATAGAAGTTTGGGAACAAAGACAAGTGAAAAGGATACTTACAGACTATCAAACACAAGGAGAAGCAAAGTCAAGATCTGGATCAGGCAGGTATCATCAAAGAGAGAAGGAAATATCTTGCTTAAGGGCGGTACATAAAATGAAGATAATTGAATTAATATAATGGTCTTTTAAACAAAACGAAAGAGGCGATTTGGGGGTGGTGGGGACGGTTTAGGGCGGTGAGGGGAAATACAATCTACGGACGGCTATAATTAAAGAATTTGAAATTCTGAAGGTACATGGGACAGAGGGGAAGAATGGATACTGAAACTGTTAGGGGCAATCTGAGAAGAGAACGAAGTGCCAAATGACTGGGAAGAAATTATGATTGCAAATGTGTTTAAATAAAAGAAATATGGTCATCATAGAGGAATCAAACTAACGAAACATTTTTTGAACGTTTTAGAAAGAATAGTGGATGGGAGAATGCGAGTGACTGTGAAAACTGATAACAGCAGTACTGTTTCATTAGCTGAGGGTCTTTACATTATGACATACGGGGAAAGAGGCTAGAGCGTTAAATATATTGTAGGCTCCATTGTGTATTTATAGACCTAGAAATCATTTGATAGAATAACAAGGGAGGCAGTGTTTTGGTTTGTAAGAATGAGGAAAAGTTGGTTAGGATGCTCGAAATGATACAGACAATAACAAGACCAGCAGAATTCCCGGTTTATTTTTTTACTAGATATGGATGTATTAACTGCAGGGACCTGGAATAAAGATTTATTGAAATTAAAGTATGCAGAGACTGAAGAAGAATTGCAAAGAAGGGTAATGGAGTAGCAGAAATCTTTTGCATGGGGTGGTGGCATGAGGGTATATGTTGGTAAAACTGAAGCTATGGTGTCCAGTAAGCAGGAGGAGAATAGGTTACTCGTGCTCAAGGCAGACGAGCCCTAGATTTAAGACAGGTAGAGAATTCTAAATACTTAGGATCTCCTTTACACCAGGAAGGCGGGTGTGATGCTGAGGTTGAAAGAAGGATAAAAGTAGGTTCAGGGAAACGGAGTGAGGTGAAAGGAGCAGTGTGTGACGAAGGAATATCAACTAAAATGAATATGTAGAACTGTTACAAGGTATCTCGACCAGTAATGATGAATGGTTCATAAGCATGGCATCAAGAAGGAAGGAGGAAACGAAGCTGGAGTGAACGGGAGGATTTTGATCATCTCGCTACGTGAGAGGCAGGAAAAGGTCGAAATTAGGAGAAGCACCAGAGTTGCAGAAATTGCTGATGTGATAAGAGTCGAGACTGAGATGATGTGGGAATGATGGGAGGATAAGTGTGGAAGAAAGAGTGATGAGGGCTTGGATGGAACTAGTTTAAGGGTAAAAGGTCAAAAAGGAAGCAAAGGATCAGTTGTAGTAATAACGTGATGAAAGATTTGGCGAAGGGTATAGTGGAGGAAGATGCTCTGGGCAACACACATCAAGGCGACTGACCCCTTAGCACAGATATAGCGGTAGGACGGAGAAGTAGCAGTTCATCTCTTTCTTATTATGTCTTTTTTTGTCAGTGTTCATGAGTCATCAATTTCACCATCCATTTAGTTAAGGTAAATCTTATAAAAAAAAAAAAAGTCATTCATGGTATTGAAATCACCTTCATTACAAGTAGATTTTTCTATAAGAATTGCTTAATACAAAAAATTCTATTATTTGGATAATCATAAAAACTTATGATTACCTTTTCCTTCTTAACCTTACTCATTTCCTTCGGAAATAAAAGATGCACATAATTCAAAACAGAGTCGCTTGTCCCATCTGCTAAACGGCCTTCCGGAGGAGCATCCTAATCATCATCTTTTAAATAAAAAAAAAATCAGCACGCCTCATAATCCGATGCCAATGAACCTTTCGTATTTTCCACATCAATGTATATGAATAATTATATATACATATATATGTATATAAATGTGTGATATATATATCATCATCATCATCAGCCGTTGCTAGCTCACTGCAGGACAAAGGCCTCAGACATGTCCTTCCACTCCCGTCTGTGAATTATCTTCCTATGCCATTCTATACCCACAAATTTTCTTAGCTCGTCAATCCATCGTCATCTCTTCCTTCTCCTGCTTCGTTTGCAATATCCAGGGACCCATTCTGTTATTTTTTTCGTCCATCTATTATGTGACATTCTCATTATATGCCCTACCCACATCCATTTCTCATTTCTTTGTCTTACTTGCTGTTGGAAAATCCTCTACTTAAGTTTGCTCTCATATACATGTTGCTCTTTTTCTGTCTCTTAGTGTTATTCCCATCATTATTCTTTTCATAGATCTTTGAGTTGTAATTAGCTATGTTCTATGTCTATAGTAAGGCTCCAAATTTCTGATGTATAAGTTAATACTGGTAGGACCATCTGATTGAATATATATATATATATATATATATATATATATATATATATATATATATATATATATATATACATATATGCATATATATACGTATTATATATATATATAAAGTGCATATTAACATTTGAATATTTGTAAATACAAATACATATATATAAATATAAGTGTGACCTACGTAGGCGTTGGATAAAAATAAAGTTTTAACAGAAAATCCTGAAGTTTCTGCTGACCATACTCTTTCTATTAAAGATCTGACTTTTCTAGAGGCGACGATGCCATTCATTAAATATAAATAAATACATATATATATATATATATATATATATATCTATATATATATAGAGAGAGAGAGAGAGAGAGAGAGAGAGAGAGAGAGAGAGAGAGAGAGGAGAGAGAGAGATAAATATATGAAAATAAAATAGTTATTACACATAAGCATCGCAGGCGCTTACGCATGAGACCTTATCATGAAAAACAGGCTGAATTAAGAAGGAACGCAGCAAGAGAAGCATTCACATAATTCACGGGCGCGGAAGGAGCGAGCATTAGGCAAATGTCCTGAGTTCGCGGAACACACAATCATAATTCGAATTATGCCAAACCGAGCTAGCCAAAACAGCGGCTAAGCGTAAGTTTTTTTTTTTTTCTGTCTTTTTAAATAAGGTATATATTATGTCCTTTTTCGAATTTCGAGCGCTCTCGTGCTCACGTACGAGCTGTCGGGAACTCTAAAGTAACGTGGTGCATAATTTATGTATTTTGGCATTTTTGTCGTCTTGTTTCTCTGTCCAAAAGTTTTAATTAGTTTGTGTTTGGGGGAACCCTGTCAACTCCTGTTTACTTCGAGTACTCTCGTGATCTAAGGAAAGTATTCTTTGAGAGAGTTAGGCTAATAATAGTTTAAAAGGATTTGTTTTATACCGAGAAACATGTTCCTGACACTGGTTATCCTCGCACTGCAAAAAATACTCTTCAGAAATAAAAGGCAACAATCGTTGGTGAATTTAAAATAGACAGTTAAGAAAATAACGTAATCGACTGGCTGGCCAAGAGTGATGAACAGTCAGACCATGCTAAGAAGCAGTTAGGGAAGGTTGAACTAGAGAGGGAATATGAGTATCAGAATGGTCAGAGGTTGCAAGAGAAGAGAAATAGGAGTCGAGCTATTGTGGTTAAAAAATCATTAGTAATTTACAGCTCGATTCTCAAACATCATGCACTCGTTGCATATTCAATCATTCTTTCGATCGCCTTCGAAACTGAAAAAGTGAGGGACTTCTCTTTTGTCTATGTATGAATAAACGCTATAGATTTTATATATAACGTGCATACAAAGTTTGAAGAGGACAGTGGTGCCACAGCATACAAGAGCATGGTTAATTATCTTCAAGGTATATGTTACTTTTTGCCTTATGTTTATTCAGCCCTGCATACATAAGAGAGAGAGAGAGAGAGAGAGAGAGAGAGAGAGAGAGAGAGAGAGAGAGAGATACACAAATAGATATGTGACAGAGTAACATACTCTTGTAGTCTCAGCATCTGAAATGAACGATGAATGATTACTCCACTGACGAGAATATCGGGGTCATAGACCTCCACGGACGCATGATTCCGCATCTCAAGATTTATGACCTACATATGACGAGGTAATTGCCAAAGTGAAGGAAGGGAGGAGGAGCAGAAGAAGAAGAAGAAGAAGAAGAAGAAGAAGAAGAAGAAGCCGAAGAAGAGGAAAAGAAACTACTACTAATAGTAACTCGACAGACCTTTCAAGAAAGTGAGACAATACCAGAATAATACATTTAAAATGTAGAGATAAAGTTTATTTCTACCAGGTTAAAATAAAGAAAAATTTCTTGACATTTTATTCAAATCCCCGCCATAACTTAAGAGGTAACGCTCTTACCTCCCAGATGGAGATAAAGCCCTGAACACCTCCACGTCTCTCTCTCTCTCTCTCTCTCTCTCTCTCTCTCTCTCTCTCGTCCCTTTCACTGGTCGTAGTTGGCTCTAGTTATCTTGCCTACTTCAGTCTCTTCTGCATATAAAAAAAAAAACCGCGAATTCTAACTTCGCATTAAGCTTGCATTAAATCACAATAACATTTATATCTCCAAAACAAAATATGGCTCAAAGCACAGCAGTGAATGAGCCCCATTTCATAAAGCCTTTTGTCAATATATGAAAAAAACACATAGCACATATTACTAAGAAGAAAAGATTAAGTGATTATTCTTTTACTATCATAAAAAAAGGGGTAACTTGCTCTTGGGCTACAGATTCTGTGAATGTTCCTTTACATCTCTTGCCAAACTTCGGAATTATGTTTATGCTTTCAAATCTCTCATAACCAGCCATCCTTTAGTCTACTCTCACCACACATCCTTACTCCTCTCGTTTTTATTTTCTTTTACACTTTTTCTCCTCCTTTTAATCAAAACTGTCTCCCTTTTACACTTCCATGATAGTCATTTGTTACTCACATCACGGTGAACAATGAAAAATGCGATAACATCATGAAAAAAGACAACAGGGAAAAAGGAAACTATAGAAAGAAATGAGAGAATTAAAAAAAATATACAAAAGAAATGAAAATCATTACCATTATCATCACCAAACCCCCTGTTACCTGAGAAATAAACCACTGATATTTGCTTTGCAACGCGCTATCACGATTCATCGAAACAGACTAACCACAATTAAATAAAAGAGAACTGTAAAGGGAGGAAGAGACAGAAATAAAATTCAAAAGTTGAAATTAGCCACCACAAAACCACTTCTTGTTATAAAACGCACCACATTCACATAATCAAAAACATAATCGACAGAGTAAAGAATACGACTTCAAAGCAAATGGAATTGAATATGTGCTAACCACCCGACCTCGTAAGATGACCCAGCCGTCCCGAATACCAGAAGAGATACATAAATGAAAGAAGGGCTCGTCGATGGTCTCCAGCCATACCATGAATGTCAAACAATTTAGAAAGTGCTCCCCGAATTTAACTTTGTCCCCAAAGGAAAATCGCATAATTAAAAAACTTCATTATCCTATCCACGAAAAATTCTCAAATACTGAAAAAATAAAACGCCAGTTAATTACAATTTCCAGTTTTTACCACAAGCGCACTCGAATAGGGAACGGTTAATAACAACTAAATCAAATCACCAGCACCTGAGGATATTTACAAAATGAAATCAACGGGAACAACTCGTCTAAAAGTCACTTCAAAAATACATTTTACAGGGAAATAACACAATCAGAACCATGGAATCAATTCAAGCTGAGAGCTATATCAAAATATCAGAAAATAAACAATTCTACTGCTATTAATGTATAGACTTGAAGGACATAAAACATAAATTCTGCATCTCTGTATTTCCTAAATTGCTCAACCGGACTGAGACCAGGAGGAGAGTTTGTTATCGTATAATAAGCTCTTTAACAAACTCTATTTCTGTCATGGCCTGTCTGTGACAAAAGCTTTCCATGAAGAAGCAGAAAATATGATTTGCCACGCTTGCCCAGGCCTCCGTGAAAACAAAAGAAGTGAAATGATTTGAAGGGTCTCAGATAAATAGTTCGCTGTACGGTTTCTTCACTGATGCTCTCATTTCTTGTCTCCCTCATTTGGTATTCAGAGAGTTTTCCGCAGTTGCCAGGGGTGTTGATATGCAAAGAATTTGGATATTTTTCCAATAAAAGCTCTTTTAAGTTTTGAGTTATATTTATAGAAGAGTTTATAAGATGAGTAAACTTTGTTCGAGCTCGTTAGTGTAATTTGCCTTTTAATTTATTGCATCTGTTTTCATATGCAGAGGTTCAGACGTTCATAACAACAAATTTAATGATGTCAGTATATTAAATCAAACGAAAGAGCAAATAATATTATATGATACCTGTGTAAATGATTTACGCAACTATATCAGAATGTGGGCTCTCTCTCTCTCGTCCTTCTTTCTCCCTCCTCTCTCTCTCCACACACAAATATATGTATATATATATATATATATATATATATATATATAAATATATATATATATATGAATATATATATATATATATATATATATATATATATATATATATATATATATATTATATATATAGCATTCAGCAGGGTCCAATTAACACATCAAAAGGCCATATTTATTTCATAAGAGACGTTTCGCACATTATTTATGTGCATCCTCAATCTGCAAGAATAACATACAATGCGTTAAAGTTCACAAAAAACTGTTTAAAGAAATAGTTGAGAGAAATTTTTTTTTTATTAATTATTATATATATATATATATATATATATATATATATATATGTGTGTGTGTGGTGTGTGTGTGTGTGTGTGTGTGTGTGTGTGTGTGTGTGTGTAAGTATGCACATACATGTACACACACACAAATATATATATATATATATATATATATTCTATATATGTATGTATGTATGTATGTATGTGGTGTATGTATGTATATGTATGCCTCTGCATGGACATGACAAATATAGAGTTTGCTATATGATAACAAACTCTCCTGGTCTCAGTCGGATTGAGCAATTGAGAAAATACGGAGGGCAAAGAAATTCCTATTCTGCAAATGACTCGTATACCGGATTTTATTTTCATTCTGTGTGGTTGACTTAAATGCCGCAAGGCCAGTTAACATCTTAAGTTTACACTTTCCGCATTGTGATTTATGTTGCTTTGCTTAGTATTTTCCAGTTACGAGACCATTGCTACGATCTAAATATGAAAATAATTTCTCAGGTCTCGCTGCAGGTGCTTAGGCAAGGCCCAAGTCAGCCTTTGTCATTAAACAAGGCCAGTGGTTCCTTTGAGAGGTTCCTCGACCTCCCGGTTTATGCTCTGGCCTCGGGGGCTGTAAAACCTAAAATAGATTCTCTTAATATGCGTACGAGTAAGGCAGCAGCTGTGGAAGTTTCGTCGGACGAAACAGCCTTTATTGGTATAAATAAACATTTCACTCCAACAATACATAGCAATAAGGATAAAGACAAGAACAAAAATAACAATCATTAAACGAATACGAAAAACTTAATAATAATATAATAATAATAATAATAATAATAATAATAATAATAATAATAATAATAATAATAATAATAATAATAATGGAAAAAATATTAAGATGATTTTTCACGTACAGGTAAAATATCACGGCAAATCCTTAAGATTTCAGGAAACCGCTGCTCTCTTCTTCATGGAGGATAAAATTTTTGTTAAATGATCCAATATGCTTATGGCAGGCTCACCGTCTCACGGTGAGTATGATTCTCTCTTCGATAAACTTCTCCCCATTAAAGTATCAAATTCAACAGCAGAAACGGTTATTTTAGTTTCTCTGGCATCTCACAAATATGTCAATTATTTTCTCGGAAGACATGTCCATTGCTGAGTTCGTCTAGCTTTACTTAGATTTACTACCGAGGACCGTTGGTACATGACTAATTTATATTTCCAGAGTCCTACAGCTTCTATTATTATCCCTTTCAGATTAAGACTTTCAGATTGAGAAGGCTTTCAAGTACGGCATCGCTTTCCCAATCCTTTAGATTCCTCCCCAACTATGCCCCGCAGCATATTACCGAACTGTATCCGAGTACCGGAACCTCCCCTGAAAACAGCGGACGCCATACGTTAAAAACTAACCATAGAATCTCATTATGTTTTCCACAAAGGAGTCACATAAAGTATACTTCTTAAAACCTAACCTAACCCAACCTAACCTAACTTCACCTAACCTACTAGATGCATGGTGAAAAAACCGGGGTGGCGCAATACTAGTATACATCTCGGGAATTACCCAACGCGTGACCCATTTAGCAGAACAGTGACCTCCGGCCTCACTTAGCAAGCGCCAGTAGAGGGATCCCTCTGCCGAACTAGAATTCTGATCTGACTAAGTAAAAAAAAATAAAGACAGATCAGCCTCTATTTCACGAGATTCCTTTAAGATATTGGACTAATTCTGTCAGCTATTTCATCACCTCCTAGAACCTCAGGCTGAAATTGGAACCAAATAAAGTCCCAAGGAATAAAGGGGTCCAAAATAGCCTCAAGACGAAATACAGTGCCTTTAGGGCATTGCTAAGTACCATCTAGATCATGTGGCTTTATTTAACATTAAGAGTAAATCATCAGACTTAATCTTTGAAACAATCCTTGGCGGACTCCAGAGGAAGCCTTGTGTCCCTGATCCAGTAGAGTCCACTGTTCCACAGAGTGGGCCTCTGGGCTTAGCTGGGAACCCAGGAACCCAGCTTTGATTGGGGGGCCCCTCTTCTTTTGAGTAGGGCCCACCTTCGAGGGGTTGGAAAGTAATATTGTACTTTTACATTCTAAAATCTAATTTAAAGGACTATGGACGTCTTTTCTGAATCTGAGGTTCCACCTGGAGAGCTGAGGAATGTCCAAACCAAAACAGAATAAAACGAGAATCAAAATTATATCTGCATCGACTGTTGTACACCTAACAGCTAACAGTTTGGCTCGAAGTAAAAATTGGCTTGAAAAGGTTTCAAGCCATCGCTCATCTAAGGGAATAATGAAGTCATTCTGGATGCGTTGAATACTGAGATAAAGACGGAGGTACACGCACTCTTCAAATCTTAAGACAGTTTAAGAACTAAAATCGAAATTTAACAAATAAATTTTTGTGAAACTCCTTAGAAACTGACCCAATGGGATGACCAATTTATTCATCTAGCCCATGCCCGAGAAAACCAGGGAAAGACAGAGGATAAATGTGAGTTTATCCACCAGGCTCCTTCAAGGGTGGAAAATTAAGACTGAAAGAGGGGGTCAATTTCTGGGCTGTCTAATGCCGTCCTTCACTACACCCGTTTTACAAGTTGCAGGTTCTCAACATTCAAAGATCCATTAAACACTGCAGAATTTTAAGACTAGCTTAAATAAGATAAAACAAATCTTAACTACAAATGATAGCCTAATTTTTTCTCCAAATTTAAATAGATTGGATTCTTATTGCATTAAAATTTACAAAGATTTAAGCGCGTGAAATCAGATGTATTTAGGTCTCCAGTTTATGCATCTTGCGCTTATGTTTCCCTCTTTTAATACTTCTACTAATTCTATTTATCCAGACGCCAGTTACCTAATGAAACCTGAGGCAAAATACGTTTATGCATTAAGCTTTCCCTGACGGGATATTCAACCCATGACCTTAACACGTCAGTCATAAACAGATA
>NC_087221.1:11162686-11165186 GCF_015104395.2 Macrobrachium nipponense | reverse complement strand
TATATATATCATATATACTATATGCATATATATATATATGATATATATATATATATATATATATCTATATATATATATATATATATATATATATATATATATATATATATCTATATATACATCTATATCTATGATATATATATATCTATCTCATATATTACATTATATATATATATATATATATATTATATATAATTATGCAATGTGATGCAGGACACTCGCGTACAGTAATCACACTCTGTTGATTCCAGGAGGAGCAAATAAAAGGAAAACAAAACACTCTACGATCAAACAACACTGCCAACACACACCCACCAGTTTGCAGACATCCTATTAACGGTAGATCACAACCCGATAAAAATAACAACCTTGACAAAATATCAATTGAGGCAATTACATATTCACTCGTGCCTCAATTAAGGGCTGAGAAAGAGAGAGACTCGTCGCGTATTGGTACCTGATCAATACATACCTAATGTACATGGAAGATGAGACGATTACAGTATTCCTGTAAAGGGAGGTCAATAAAATCTTCAGGATTATTTAAAACCACATAACGGCTGATAAAAAAAGAAATTATGGTCTACAAACACTTCTAATTGTCAGTGATTAAAATGTCTAAATATGGTAAAAAATAAGTCTACGACTCAAAATAGATGGCTCCAAACTTGTTTAACATCGTCGTTTCAAATCTACGTTCCGAATGTTAAGAATACTATTATGGCGTGTTCATCGTCAGAGGAAAAGCCTGAGGCAAAGAATAAATGGAAACGCGCCGTACTATCGATGAATTAATAAAGAGTTCATATACCCTTTTCGAAGCGCTCACAGGCGACGAAATGTATTCAATTTTCACTGGACACTAATTTAATTCATGGCATCTGGAATGACATGGCACCGCATCGTGGCATCACTCAGCAAACATCCAGCCTTGGACATGTATTAGGACGCAGTTCCAATCCCCAATTTCATTAGTTGCCGAAGGAATGGCAGTGGACAATTGATCGTGTCATGTTTAGAAGACTGGTGTCTCTTCTCGTCGCTGCATTCCTTTTGAACACCTGTCGTGTAGCACCTGCTATGGGTGCAATTATCAAGTGTAAAAATCACATACACAATCTGAAAAAATGCCACATCTTTCCAGTCAAGTAAAAAAAATCAACTCCCATATTTCGTCTTTTTCTCTTTAATTCTCTATCCAACACTATTGTTTCTACAACACTGGTTATTTAAAACCCAGAATTTATTTATTTATTTTTTTTTTTTTGGTAAATGACCCAGAAGTTTGAATGACATGAAAGGGACCTGATTAGTGTTCATGGTAATGGTCCAGAAGAGCTTCTTCGTACACGAGGTCACAAGGCTGTAGTGCATCAGCCAATATTTACAACGATAACAAGAATACTTTCCAAAAAATCACAGTGATTACAACCAGTGGAGACTGATCTCTGGACACCAGCGCCTACTGGGTAATGCGTCATCATTCAACCTCTGCACGAGATATACGAAGTTTACCATATTTCAACCAAGAAACTGATATCATGAACATGAGAGCCTGTCATTTAAGTATTCTTTTTCTTCAAAAATTGAATAATTAATTTTCAAATTTAATTGTTATGGGTCACATGAGATTTATACATCAGCAAAGGTATTGGCCATTATGTGAAAAAAAGGTTTTAATGTTTCTATTCCTATGAGCCATATAATTACAGCAAATCTCTCTGTCTCTGTCTCTGTCTCTCGATCAATAGGTATCGCGCGCGTGTGTATCTATAGCTTATATATGTGTGTATATATATACAAACATACTACATACGTGTTTGCAATTTTCTTCATTGTTTGTTACGGACGCATGTGCGTAAGTTTATTAAGCATTTGCCACCATATTTAGTAAAACGCCAATTCTAAAGGTCACCATTATGGAGGAAGGCGAGGGAACAACCTCGGAATGAAGTATTAAGACTTTGGAAAAAACTAAAAAAGTAAAATAAAACTATACACAGGAGCTGGTCTAAAATGATCTGAAATGTTCATTGAACTCGAGGAGAGAGAGAGAGAGAGAGAGAGAGAGAGAGAGAGAGGAGAGAGAAACACACATGCAGACCAGACAGACAGACAGGCATACAGACAGACAGGAAGGCACCAACAGACCAATAAGGCTTGACAAGATGCAGGAACAGCGTGTTCACGATTATTAAACACATCCGACAAGGGACGAAATATCGTTAGCCTAGATGCAACGACCTGGAGCCCAGGTCTCAGAAATTTGTCAGGAACACTCTCTCTGCGATGCTCGCTTATAATGCTTTAACAATTATATTCCTATGAGCCATATAATTACAGCACATCTCACAAATCATCTTTCTCTCTCTCTCTCTCACTGGATCAATATGTATGCATGTATACATATACATACTTATATATATGTATGTATTTATATACACACACACACAGGACACACACACACACACACATACAATATGTATCTATATATATAATA
>NC_087221.1:11142686-11160186 GCF_015104395.2 Macrobrachium nipponense | reverse complement strand
GATAACATATATGAAAATATATTATTTCCGAGGTAGAGAGAATTGGATATTAAAGGACATTTGTAGATTAAAACATGTATATGAATCACGGTGATGGGATAAAATTCATTCATAATATATACATAATTTCAACGTTAATGTTTCCCTTAACAAGAAATGGTTCCCAAAATAAGAAAGCGTACACTTCACCTTTGACTCTGATTAATTGATGAGTGGGTAAAGGAGCTGGGCAGAAAATTTCCAACACACTAGCCGCTTGAAATGCCGAAAGCTCACCAGAAGTGTGACGAGCACTCATTCAAACACATCGTTAAGCACCGCTAGCGTGCTACCACTCTACCGAATGCATACAATTTATGATTTATAGAATATAACATATAATATATATCATTTGCATCACACACTTCTACGCCACTAAAATATATAAACCTTGAAGTCTCCACTGTTTAATACTATAGTTCGTAGAATCTAACTCGATCATGCCATATTACTCTCTGCTTAAGGAGAAAACAACAGCTCATAAAACTCCAAGGTCCGGATGTACCGAGCGGATTCTGAAACCATTTATTTATAACAAGTTTTAATTCAACATCAAAACACCCACCTTTATAGATACTTTAGGACTTAGGTAATACAAAGATCAATTAAAACAATAAAAATTAAAAAGAAAGCTCAACATAATAAAAAAATGTTCGTCGCAAAAACTATGTGGATATTTCAAATTTTAATCCCGTAATATTTTTGACACTCCTCAATACAGAATCCTAGTTATTGCAAACCCTAGATCATGGTGGCTACCAGATGGAACAGGAATGGAAAATATACTATGTGAGAAACTAAAACATGAGAACAACTCGATGCGAAATGATAAAGCTTAACACTGACAGAATGGAGCTCTGGGTGATTCAAATCACAGTATAGAAGAGACATTCAACGTTAAGGGAAGGAAAAAATTGGCCGGATTATAACGAAGGCATTGTTGAACTTACTCATCAACGTTCCCGAGACACGTTCATAATAACGAGAGAGAGAGAGAGAGAGAGAGAGAGAGAGAGAGAGAGAGAGAGAGAGAGAAGGGGGGGGGGGGGTGGGGGGGGGAGTAAACCCCTGCAGGTTAGGCCCTCCTAAAACTATTGAAAACTCCGGAGATATAAATTTACATCAAGCAATAAATAAATACCGAAGTAAGCAAACCTGATAGAATATGGATTACTGTTAGCAAAAAAGAACTACAACGGAAGGAAAGGCTTCCATATAACAACGAAATTTCAATACGGAGTTCTTATCATGATTAAAGGTGCTTGGTGACATTGCTATTTCGAGGGTGCGTTGAATTGTGTATTCATATCATCATTAATTCAATGCCCGGATCCTCTCTAGAATTCCTGCAATCTTCTGCTTCTTCTCTCGTTGCCTTTTACTCCTTTGAGAATAATGGCTGCTTCAGATTTCTTTATGCCTGCAATTATTAATTCTGGACGTGGCCTCTAAATCGGAATATGTAGCTGCTTTCTCTCTCTCTCTCTCTCTCTCTCTCTCTCTCTCTCTCTCTCTCTCTCTCTCTTTCAAAAAAAGAATCGTTATACCCACTCTTGAAGTTACAAACAAAAGATGGGCGCCTCAAAAGATAAAGGGAGAAAGCAGAATCCTCGAGTGAATAAAATCCGTAGAGGGGGACCGAACACAGCACTCGTTTCAATCCAGAAATCTCGTTAATTGCCTCGGGGAAGCATTTGCATAACATCTCTGTAAAAACGTCTCCATACCAAGGTTCATTTTCAGAAGAAGACTCTTTACCCCAAAGCGCCAGTACGTTGGAATTCATGCTTTGAATACATTATACTACTTTATTATCCTTGGGGAGAAAATTCATTTCGTGTGGAGTACCAACATGGCCGCGGCTAGCGCTTACGGGAAGATCTGGTGATGTGTAATCTAGTTCTTATGGGCCAATAAAAAAGAAATGAATGACCGGTTTCATACTCAAAACCTCTTTCCAGTGTCATCATAAACAGCAGATACGACGCTCATGTACCCCTATTAGCGAAAGTCTAATAAGCGACGTGGCTTGCCATCACCGCATTCACTTTTTTCAAGATATTCGTGAAATGCCCAAACAACGAGCCAGGATACAAAAAAGAACTGGAATTTTATTATGAAGAACTTTCAGGACGTACATTTTGTAAAACCTCTGAATAACTTTAGCTTAAATATTTCTAAAGATTTTGCTTCCGATGAAAATAGCACTTGGATGAGAACTATAAAACAGCAGGCTGGAGATGAGCGGAAGACTTGTGGTAGTCATGTTGTTTACGATTAAGCTGGCGTTACGCCAGCACGGGCTCTTGCTCATACAGCAACCCGTAGTGAAAGTACAGGAAAGACGTGAATGTATAGGAATGACAAGAGTTTAACCAAGTTTGGTTAAAATGTAATACTATTTTGATGAATGCATGAGCGCCGTGTGCAAATTAATGGATCAACTGAATTCATAATAAAAAAAAACTCAAAATAATTTCCCTTTAAGGTTCATTTTCTCAAAATCTTCAACAATGTTCGTGAGTTACACTAAATTACCAGACTCATTCCGTGTCAACCCAGGTACTAGTAATTGATGCCTAAAGGGATTACATATCAAACTGATTCGTCGTGAATGATGAAGAGGTTTCGTCATATAATGGAATCTGTACCAAATAGGCAAACCTTTATCATGACATCTGAAAAAGGTTCATTTATTAACGAAAGAGAAAATAACATGCCAATATATTGTTCCTCAAAAAACAAAGTTAAAAAGGGAAATTTTATGACATATCAGTGTATTCAAATAATACTTCGTGTATAAATATGCAAATAGCAGTAATAAAAAAAAACTGGTAAAATCATCCGACTTGAAACCATTCTAAAGTATTACATGAAGTTAAGCAACGTTTTTCAAATATATTGGAGAAAAAAGAATAACGTTATAGACAATAGTGTTCCAAGAACAATTCTTATAAAAAAAGGAGGGAATCAAGAAGTGAAAATAAATAAAATGATAACAAAATAAATAACAATAGCATCACTGAGAATGAGTAATAAAAGTGCACTTTCAGATGAATACGTAATTCATTTGCTTACAAATCTCAAAGTCTTTCAACAGGGTTCTTGGTGTTATTCTGGCTCTCGTGGTGGTAATAAGTTTCATATTTTTGCGTGAAAAATGAACTTTTTCATATTTTTTTGTGAAAGATGAACTTTTGTCAAGAGAAAATACATTAATTCGTGTTTGTACGTCCATATGTTTTCCACATAATAATAATAACAATAATAATAGTAGTAGTAGTAGTAGTAGTAGTAGTAGTAGTAGTAGTAGTAGTAGTAGTAGTAAAAAGAACATGAAATGCCAATGAATAGACAAGCAAGTACACGAGAGGCATATCTCTAACCGCTACGCAACATGAATGGGCAATCAAATATGACTGCCCGTAAACATTATGGGGGAAGGCCATATGTTGCATATGAATTTGGTCTACTCTCAAAATTGAAAAAATATAGTCTTCTGGAGGTAAAATCTCTGATCAAGCCAATTCGGAGATTGCGAACGACTGGAATCCAAATTGAATTTCTTAGTATCCCAGGACGGCTCCTATTTGCCGATTCGTTCAAGTACTTGGATTCTCTTGGGTTCCTTAATCGTTTAGCGAGAGGAAGCAAAATCAAGAATACACAACGAGGGACATTGTGACCTGACCTCGAGTCCACATCAACTGGACCCATACACTATTTCAGAGGCCTTCTACAAAGAGTGATATTCATAAAAAAAAAAATAGGGAAAATGTTTTCATATCTTACACACTATTTCTGTAACCATCTTTGAAAACGCTTCTATTGATGTGTGTGCCCTTCTGGTCTCTGAAAGTCTCTAGAGATGGGATGGCTACGCCCATGCCTTTCTCGAACCCCAGATGAAACTTACTGCCCGGGATCCAACCAATAACCTTGCAAACACAAGCCAATAGTTGCCACTCAGCTACTGCGCTACCGAACATACGCACACACACATTCCTACCCTAATACTATTCTTCTTGCATTTACTTTCTCTTTTAATAGGTGGGACCTCTTCTTTCTGCATTTCCCTTTACCTCCTTATCCCTTTCTTGTAAACACCTTATTCTTTGGGAGCTTGAATTTCAAGTCAATGGCCCTTTGGCCGGCTTGTTTCTTATGAACAGGTTTCATCTATTGATAATAATAATAATAATAATAATATAATAATAATAATAATAATAATAATAATAACTAATAATAATAATGATTTTTAAATTCATTATTTATCTGTTAATGTGTGTCGTGTACACACATTAACAGATAAATAATGAATTTGAAAATCCTTTATTATTATTATTATTATTATTATTATTATTATTATTATTATTATTATTATTATTATTATTATTATTCATTATTATTCAATAGATGAAACCTATTCATATGAAACAAGCCGGCCAAAGGGGCCATTGACTTGAAATTCAAGTTCCCCAAAGAATAAGGTGTTCACTAGGAAGTAGTAAGAGGAGGTAAGGGGAAATACAGAAAGAAGAGGTCCCACTTATTAATAGAGATAGAAAATGCGAGGAGAATAGTATTAGGGAAGTAATGAAAGAGACAAACAACACGCTGGAAACGGCAGCCTCGTAATAGGAATTCATATCTCATCTGCTTCTTCAGGACCTTTTTTTTTTTTATGAGGCTGGAAGCAATCCATCTCCGAAATTAATTTACTTTAAAAATCCACTTGACTTCTTCACGGAGCATGGTATAACATTTTAAAGGCGAACCTCTGTTGAGTTCTCAAATTGAAGAAGCAATAAATACAAATAAAACTATTATGGCGTTTTGTGCACATCTATCGCTACTTTTCGCAAAGAACGCAATATTTCATTCGTTTATCTTCTCATTTGTGTAACTGAATGACGATTCATAATTCAAATCGGTTCAAGTGAGCAGCAGCAGCAGGAGTTTAAAAATGCAGATGCGCAGAGTAAGGTCACAGAGGGGAAAAGGGAAACCATAAACCCAGACCTAAGTCAATAAAAACAAAGATGAAAATAATGAGGGGAAAATGGGCGGAAAGAAACTATAAGAGAAGAGGACCTGAAAGATCAGTAGAGGTCGTATGAAAAGAAAGCCGGTTCATCATTTGCCCAAATTGGCTTTATAGGGATCCTTGGAGATTATGTAGAAAATTATTTGCAATATTTCTTTGTGGATGACAACGGCAACAATGACCTCTTCATCTTATTTATTTGCTAGAAATTTCTTTTATACGTGTGTCGGTTAAAGCCTTGAAACCCAAAACGAAACGAAAGAAGGAAAAGAAAACAAAATTGGAATTAGAGAATGCAAATGATAACAAAGTGGAAATAGCACAGTTTAAGAAAAACACAGAGACACACACACATACATACATACATATATGTGTGTGTGTTTATGACGAAGAAAATTTAACTAGAAGTTACACTTAATTGGTATTTTTCTCTATAATCAACCATTTATCTATCTATCTCATCTACATATATATATATATACTATATATATATATATATATATATATATGAAATGATACGGGTTTCTAATACATTCACTGTGATCGAATTATATATATATATATTTATATATATATGATAATATATTATTATATATATACACACACACACACATATATATATATAATATATATTATATATATATATATGTAAATATATATATATAAATATATGCACGTGTATATATTTATATACATATATATGTATATATACATATATAATTCGCACGCAGTGAATGTACTAGGAACCCGTATCATTTCATTTTATTATGATTATGTAACACTAAAAACGTAGTACACTATACAGGCTCAAAAAAAGGACGTACTCACATAGAACTTATCAGCGTCGTAGATCTGGTATATTCTACCCACTCAGGCACTAGATAAGATTTTAGAGGTCATTAAACAAAACTCATGGGCCACCTCGTGCGCAGTCAAGCCTATGTGTAGTAAGCTACTATATATTCCTCTCTCTCTCTCCTCTCTCTCTCTCTCTCTCTCTCTCTCTCAAGATACGGTCCAACTAGAGAATTTATCCTTAAAATGTTCTCATTTCCTCATGGATTACAAACAACTCTAAGACAAAAAAAAATTGAAAATAAAGAAACAGACAGGCAATGATAAATCAAAGCGTACGGCCATCACGTTCACCTTTATCTATTCACTTAATTATTCATTCTTTAGGAGAATTTTTTATTGACGCTGAGATTAAAACTATTTATGATATTGTCTTGAAACTTAAATAACCAAGGACTTTTGTAAATGTGGCATGGAAAAAAGCTAGAAAAACACTTTATTTAACTAATGACAAAGTTGAATTTAGTAAGAGTAACATTCTAAAATTACCCTATGATGAAAGGTTTTCAGAAATTCCTAGAATTCTAAAGCTTTTTAACATAAATTTTGTTTTCAGTAATACTAATGTCAAGAGTTTAGTAATACAAAATTCTCCTAAAGATCTTCCCGGCTGCATATATGAAATTCCATGCAAAAAGTGTGATAAAGTCTATTACGTAGAAACTGGTAAATCTCTTTCACAACGGCTCAAACAGCACCAATATTCTGTGAGAACTGGACAATTATCGAATGCATTATTCGTACATATGAGAGATAGATTTAGTTCATCCTAATAACTGGAGTCAAGTAAGTGCCTTAATCCCATTTAATGACACACTTAAAAGGAATATCATTGAATCTTGTTTCATCAAGTCAAATAAGGGAAATGTTCTAAATTCAATCTTGGTTTATTTAAATTCGATGTTCATAATGAAAAAAGTTGTAGATCAATATAAGCAACAAAATTAATATATTCAATTTTTACATGTTTTGAACTATATGGATACGTTGTAGTTTCTGTTAGGGTTAAATCTATGTTTAAGTTTGTGACCGTGTGATATCCGATAATCCTCGATTATCTCTTTGATGTTTACATTTTTGACAATCCATCTGGTATTCTTGATATTTTTGTTTACCTAATAACTTTCTTTCCAACTGTATTTCATTCGCTCCTTGACAATGTCTTAGTAAAGACGAAAGCACTTGGATTTCTGCCTATCATTTTCCAGTGGTATTCGCTTATTTAATGAGGTCACGTGCATTCTTTAAGCATTCACACACACTCAACACACACACACCACACACACACACACACACACACACACACACATATATATATATATATATATATATATATATATATATATATATATATTATATATATATATATATAGTGTGTCGTTACTAAGTGCCAGAAAGTTACACAACATGAGCTTCACAAATAAGCACACAAATTTATGTGCATACTAAAACGTGCATAAATCACATACAAAATTTTAAAATGTTACAATAGCTATCCATCCGGAACTGGTTATGCTTCAAGCACATATTATCATAATTCAAAACACACTGCACACTCACTACTGTAGCAATAGCACGATATGCAAATTAATACAACTTTTATTTTTTTAAACAGCATAAAAAATAATGACAATTGACCTGAAAATTACAAAATAAATTCGAATGACCGAAAAACTACATAGTGACCAACGTGGAGATGGTAGGTGCATGCATATTATTTGAAAGCAACATTATGTTCACAATCCTACGTAAATGAGACATCCCAAGCAGTTATTTCAAAACCAGAACACAAAAAAAGTAAAAATCTACCAAAATTTGAACTAACACTTTTTGGAGGTTACAGTGTACTGGAATAATAATACTGATATGATATTTACAGATTATACGCTAATATCACATGGATAATAATAATAATAATAATAATAATAATAATAATAATAATAATAATAATAATAATAATAATCTCCCATTTGGCGTTTTAATAGCCAACTGGAGTACAGAAAAAAAGTCAGTAATAAGAAGAATAGAGAAAATTCTATACCAAATAAACACGGCTGAAATAGCCCCTATTTTTAAATTAATATAATAATAATAATAATCAATAATAATAATTAATAATAATACGAGGTATACAAAGTGCAGCTAGGGGTTACAATGGCCCCAAGAAATCATCAGTGGTGATGCACATGCTGATCCCAGGCATTTCCCAAATCATATAGTAAAGATCAAAAACGAAGGAGGACGGCACAGTAAAGACGATATTATAGAAAGAGTAAGAACTACAAATACATCAAATCAATTCTTCTTCTCGCATGGCCATAGTTGGAGGTGGGAGGGAATGGGGGTCGGAATTATGCGTTTTCATAGGGGGTCATCGGGGAGGGCGGCTGGAGGGTAATACAGCTGCACGCTCTAATTCAAGGTTCATCGCTTATTCACAAATGGAGCAATAATTTAATGAGAGAGAGAGAGAGATGGGAGATGAGCGAGAGAGAGATGGATTAGAGAGAGAGAGGTAGGTCTTAATTTTTAATAGCAAAATATCAAGCACATATCACATCGTGCACAGAAACATGCACACACATGAGCACAGACGCCTATATACGTATATATACATTATACACATACATACACACCAAGTATATACAGAAATATATATATAAATATATATAGTATGTATATTATATATATATATATATATATATATATATATATTGTTACGTGCGTGGCTGTGTGAGTTTTATCGCTTACTCTAAAATTTACTGACATCTGACAAGACTGGGGCCACGCAGGTAACAACAGAGGACAGGGACAAAAAAGGTGTTGAAATAGATGGATTTAAGGGAAATGCAATTTTTCATTTAACTAAGATTATTATTATGTCAATCAGAAGATATTTACTCAAGAGCTGAAGGCACTAGCTCTGTGGCACTGAGGTTACATTAATTAACCCCAGAAAATGTAAATCCCTTTTATGAAGAACCCGGCATTTAAAGGAATAAAATTCTTGTTCAATGATAACCAATCATAAAATAACAGTTATTCCTCTTTCACCCAGGGACTTGGGATGGATGGTTGATACCTTGGCACCATGGAATACGCGAGATGTAGTACACAACTTCTTGCGTTCTCCTTATTCTGCAAATTAAGGATGGACTGTAATTCTTAATCTAAATGCAATTTATGTAATTGGGAGTTTCGTAAGACAGAGAGGATAAGTAATTTAACACTGTCATGGCATAGCAAAGTAAATTAACACTTCTGGATGCAAGTCACAAATATTTTCCGCTTCACTTTTTCTCTGAAGGAGATGCAATGGGGAGTTTGTTAAATATTATGAGAGCAGACAGTAATTAATCAAAGAAAAGAATTGTGGATTGAAACAAATTTCCAAACCAAACTGTACCATGATCTTTGACAATCAGTCTTGAAGTAGAGGGTCGGGCACGGGATAAGGGGTTAGGAGGGGAGGCAATTCTCGACCCCGCGTGAGTGAGTGGCTCGGGGATATGCCAAGGTGTGAACAGGACTAATCTGCTATAGAAATGACCACAAGAGAGATCCCGGCTCACTGCTCCAACTGTCTTATTCCTCTCTTTTCTTTGTCTCTTGTTTGTCACATCTTCTCCGAGTCATTGACAGTTTTCTGGAACAAAATTTGAATGACAGCACCCACCAGGTGTGGGAAAAGTATGACAGTGGGGGGCAGTCCATTTACCTGTGTCCAATTTTTAATTACTAGGGAGGGGGCAGATGCAGTTTCCGTACGCCGTCTTGGGTGCTCTTGCTTATTAGAAGAAGTGAAAAAAATATTTTACTTATTTCATTTTAAGATTTCTCAAAACTGAGGGCTTCAATATACATCTCGTGTATGTATGTTATAATATATATATATACATATATATATATATATATATATATATATATATATATATATATATATACATATAATATATATATATATATATATATATATATATATATACTATATATATATATATATATATATATATATATATATATATATATATATATATATATATATACAATTCTGCTTCAAAAAAACCTGCTTCAATATCAACAATTATCATCACATTTTAACTATCATAATATTCATACCAACAATAAATGCTCTAAAATGGAATAACCGAAAGCTGACAGAATGAGAACTGCATATGAAGGTGTGGTAATGAATGGATCTCACGGGTAATAATTCTTTGTAATAGTAAGTTTCCAATGTCGATACACTTAATAAAGGGAACCTTGCGAAAACTCTACGGGAATAACATTTCACCCTTCACAAGAGCCAAGGAAGCAGATGCAAAGCGGAGAGCGCTACTCCCACCAACATCGAGCAGATGACTGTAATGAAAAGGTCGTCTTTTGTTATGAGGGTAAGCAAAGCAGCTCCACCTCCGCCGCACTAACTGTCGCCTTGTTATCATTACTCGAGTACCATTAATTACTTTCCCCCTCATTTCCCCATCACACCAACCACTAATCTCCTTTAGGCAGAGCAGCATTACGAGCTTTTTTATTATGAATGCTAACATGACTGCCGTCATTACATGGCGACTTGGTGCTCTTCTGCCATAAAACTCTAAATCGAGGCACGAGAGGAGGAGTGTTGTTCAGCAGCGTCAAACAAGAACATAAAGCGCACGCATACGCACGAATAAATAAACAGGCAAACGATCTCTCTCTCTCTTCTCTCTCTCTCTCTCTCTCTCTTTATATATATATATATATATATATATATATATATATATATATATATATATATATATATGTGTGTGTGTGTGTGTGTGTGTGTGTGTGTGTGTGTGTGTATTTGTTCTACATGCATGAGTATGCAGAAGGCTGGATAGGCACCTCAGTAATGAAGACAGTGAGTAATGATAAGAAGGCAAGTACAAAAGATAAGGTGGGAGAAGTAAGGTAATATGGCTGATAGGAATGTGTTATGAGTCTTTAGCTGTTTAATATATTTATCGGCGGAATGACATGAGAAGTTTGAGAAAGGACAGTAGATACAAGTGCGAAAAAATAGGAGTTGTCAATAAAGGGCAGAATGATTAATGTTTGCAGATAATACAGTAATGACTAGGGATAGTGAAGAGAAACTTGACTACCAAGTGAGCGAGTATAAAAATGATCACTAGCGAAGAGTAGTGAGAGAATAAATGCAAGCAATAGTAAGATTATAAAGGTAAACAGAAACCAGAAACGAGCAGAGAATATTAATGTGAATGGTGAGAATAGCAGCGGTTTTCACATTTAGATCACCTGGACCATGGTTAGATGAGAGAGGAGATAGCTCACAGGTGGGTGAAGCAGGGAAAGAACCGCGATGCAAAACAGTAGGAAGGACACTGAGTGGGAATGCATGAAGGTACTGCTAAGCCAGCTGTGTTTTATGAAAGTAATATGTGAATGTTGAGTGTGAATGCAAGGCAAAAAGGTTGAAGCTGTTTGTGCGGTGTGTAGTGCTTGGAGATTTGAAAGGGACGAGAAATGTGGAGTTACGAAAATTAAATGGAAAGACGGTTGGCATATGTGAAAGGATCAGTATTTCCCATTCGTCTCCAGCAAACCCTCTTATAGTTCTTATCCAAGTAGGTCTGGGATAAATAAAGGACGACATTCATGTAAAAAAGTCTAAAATACGACAGTAATGGACGGAGGGAGAGAGGAAGACATAGAAAGTGGATGATATATGGCGTAAACAAGGCACTGGAAAGAAAGGGCCTAGACATTCAGAAAATTAGCAATGGTTAGCTCAGAATAAGAGGTAAGGGGGTGTGTTCTGGGTGGGAGGTTTGGCGTTCTTCTGGTGAGCCTTCTGCACAAGTGTAAGGCGTAGTTAAATTTTCTCAACAAGGGATTCACCAACGATTCAGCCATTACAATTACGAATGGGCAGCGGCAGTTGCGTTGGTTTTCCTTTGGAGCCTTCCCCAGTTTTGGGAAACAGCTACGTTGAAGAGAATTTCTTTACGTGTTTCCAAATTTCATAAAAAAAAAAAAAAAAAAAAAAAAAAAAAAAAATCAATTTTGTTCGTTAGCCATTGGCTTTTACTTGGAAATGAAAGCATTTACAGACTTCTCATCAACTTTTAATAAGGAAAGTAATCAACAGTCACACATTCTTTGTTCTTTACGCCACAGAGGAAATCTCCGTGAAATTCAAAGAAAACGATATTATAAGAAAATACATAGAGAATAGATAAGATAATGATGAAAAGGAGAAGAAGATGACTTGGACCAACCCTGGGGAAATAGTTAGCGGTAGTGTCAGCTGGCCACAGAAGAGTACGGAGTCCCAGGCCAACTTGGGTGAGACCTAGTAGAGGCTTGTTGGGGATGAATGGACGTAAAGCACAGGGCAAATTGGGTCGCTGAATTTCACAAAGGACCTCTGCATCACAAGGTATGAAAGGCGATGATGACGAAATAAATAAAAAAAAAATAAACATTAAATCTTCACTTTTCGTCAGCGAAAGTACAATTTTAGATATTCAGTGACCCTCGAAGTAGTATATAAGAAAATTCTTATTTTTCACCAACTCGAAATATTCAACAGCAATTTCTTTTTTAAAATAAACATTGTAAGTCTTGCACGGAATAAAACATAAATCGGTAGAACAATATTTACAAAAGGATATCTGAACTTCGAAATTGTAGCCATAAATATCACAATTTAATTAAACAATGAAATCGCAGCAATTCTTCATAAAACATATTATTAAAAAATCGTTTTATAGATACTCACTCTTATTAGTTTCTTATATCTACTCTTTCTATATAAAAAATTAATAAAACCCATTTATTTCATCACAATCATAAACAATTATACAAACATACATACGCATACCAGAACAGCATTACTCTTCTCTCTCTCTCTTATCTCAGAGAGAGAGAGAGAGAGAGAGAGAGAGAGAGAGAGAGAGAGAGAGAGAGAGAGAGAGAGAGATAACTTTTACGACCAATAGTTCTGACCATTCCTTGTGCCTTTTCACTATTAAACTCCAAAGATCTATGGTTTGAACGTTCCAGAGTTCGGTTTGACCCCTGAGCCATAAGACATTCTCTCTCTCTCTCTCTCTCCTCTCTCTCTCTCTCTCTCTCTCTCTCTCAACATACATACACATTCACATGTTATATTATATTTTATATATATATTATATATATATATATATATATATATATATATATATATATATATATATATATATATAATTATTATATATAATCATATGTATGTGAGTTTGTGTAGTGAAACCTAGCCAACTGAATAACAGAGACAGAGAACAAAAATAACTAAAGTTACATGTGATATAATTTCGGTGTATGTAATAGTAAATACATTTCATCATTTCTAGATGTGGAAGGAGCATATTATAATTGACACTTTGTGCATTGTGTGATACTGTAAACAGCAACTGACACTAGCGTCCATACAAGTTGGGTAAATAACGTTACTTGAAGACAATAATAGCGTAGTATTCAGCTGAAGTTAAACTGAATTCTAGGAAAACCAAGCCTCAAATTAGAGCAGTGGGCAGCGTGCTCTGTACAATGAAAAATGCTCTAGGTACGAGGATTTAACATGCCCATATATAACATAAAACTCTGTCAATGGTCAGTTATTTGAGGGTATACCAAATGCGAAAGATATATATATATATATCTTATATATATATATATATATATCTATATATAATACATAGATATATTATATATATATATATATATATATATATATATATATATAGTTACAGGGGACATATAAAATCCAGGGTTTCACACCGAAATCCCTAGGGCATATGTGAAATAACCAGTTCGCTTAGGGACAGTTGATCCCAGAGGGCTAGTACCAAACACAGTGAAACAGTGATTCGTCTACACTGTTTCGCCGTGTTTGGTACTATAACTGGTTCACTTAAGTAGATTCTTGGGGTGATCCCTATGCCTACGAGACGTTAGTTTGGCGGCCGCTGATTGGCTGGGAGCTGCCTACCTCCCGGGTACCAGCCAATCAGCGGCCACCAAACAAACGTCTCGTAAGAATAAGCTCATCCGAGAATCTACCTTAAGTGAATCAGTTATAGTCCTTTGGGGGGTCAAATGTGTTCCGCCGTTTTTAGTACTAACCCCTGGGGGATTAAATGCACTTTGGGACATTTGATCTCCCAGGGGCTAGTACTAAAAAACGGAGGAGAAATACATTTGACTCTCCAGGGACTAGTACTAAACACGGCGACACAGTGTAGACGAATCACTGTTTCACAGTGCTTGGTACTAACCCTCGGGGTTTCAAAATGTACACACACACACACACACACACACACCACACACACAACACACATATATATATATATATATATATATATATATATATATATATATATAATATATATATATATAAAGTATATATATACATATATATGTATACATAATTTGTCTTCGTATCATACTAATAACCAATTCCAGAATATTTATACGTTGCATAAATATAGGTCATTACCGTAGATATAAATTTCTACATTAGCAGATCCAATTAAACAGAATCATCAAATAAAAATTTTTATGACTGGCATCGTGCTAATAAAATGATTGATGTTCGTGATGTACACAATTGCTATGGAACATGCTAACAGGTAATTTACAGCAGGATTCCGTAGGATGGAATGCCTGTATCTTTGAGCAGATGTAATATATCAGAGCAAAGCAAAAAACTGAACTGAATGACCGGCTACAAAAAAAAAATAAAAAAAAAATAAAAAATAAATAAAAATCTAAATCGTCAAAAGAGGGAAGACTGTTGTGCCGCGATGGAAACACAAAACCAAGACTACGGAAAGGTATGGTAAAGGAGCAATGGTTCAGTTCAAGATTTGAGAACAATGGCTGTATGGATCCCTAATATCGTAACTACGTAGAATGAACATCTTCCGGTAGACAGGAAAAGGACACTTCACCAATTTACACCAGAGGTGACGCAGATATTCCCACCAACTGTAAGTAAACTTCAAAAGTAAAGGTTGTTCGGACAAAACAAATCAATAAGTCTAAAATAAATACAAAATTAATATTCATTAAATTTCAGTTGCTGATCAAGAAGGTTAACATATTTATTAGAAATGTCAACAGCTGCCGATAAAGAGCAGACCCGAACTTCGTCAATGTTATGCAATAAATACGAAAAGTGGTCAGTGTAGATTTAAGAGGCATTTCATAACTATGATATATCATTATTCATACATATATACATACATGCAACACACGCACACGCTCCTTGCCCAATTTCTCTCTCTCTCTCTCTCTCTCTCTCTCTCTCTCTCTCTCTCTCTCATGTATTTCTAAATATTCCTTTGTCAGAATTTTCTCTTTATTTGTCACATGCAAAATTGCTGAGTAGGTATCAGTCGTTCCAGCGAACCTGTTTATGCCTTGAAAGAGTAGCTATATAGCTTGCTTCTTCGCCTCTCCGTTCCTTAATCTTCGGCATCTTTCCGATTCTATTATCCGACTCTTTAATTTGGATTACTCTAACCAGAAGCAACTTAGAAGTATTTCTGCATGTATACAGCGTAGAGGGGTGAATTTCCTCTCTACTCCGAGGTCATATGCCGTCGGAATATTACTCTTCAACCTTCTATTTCTTTTAATTTTACGCAGCGTTCAAGTACCCTGGCCCTCACACCAGCTTTCAGTACAATGAAACCATCAATGTCGTGAACGCCAGATATAATGAGAATTCGTGGGTTATGATGATAAGCTGTTGTTAACGTCTGTACCCACTAACAACTATCTCATGAGCTGCCACCTACATTAACCCGCCGTTGGGATTATCAGGTCCATTTCATTCGCCGGACTTGGAGGAAGTTCCATCAAGTTTCTTTCCTCCTTTGGAGAATCGCAATTTGCAAGACAAACCCCAAGTTTCCATCTCAAGAAGTTCCTTAAAAAACAAATATATGACCTATTCTCTAGCCAGTACATATTTCGTTTCGATAGTAAGAACAACAATAAGTAATGCCAATGTCAGTTTTAACGCGACCTTTGACGTCTGATATCTGCTGCCCAAAGTTGTTTCCAGAGTTGCTTCCGCATCTGACACTACTTGCAGTGTCTCCACCAACATGGTCAACATCTTCGTGATTATCAGCTCTTAATCCACGATAACATTAAAAATAAAGTTACTCCCTATCTTATCTTTGAGCTGGTTTAAAACAATTAAAAAGAACAGTCAATGTGAGATTTAGTTATAATATATACAAAAATAATTCAAATATTTATACAAATTAGAAAGGACACAGGAAAATAATTCCAGTATTGGTTGGGAGAAATATCATTTTATAGCTCATAAAGGTGAAGGTCTTACGTTTAACCTTCATCTGACACTTTACCCTGTACTGCTGTACTGAATGCAGTATAAAAGCTATGCTTGAAAGAGAATCATGGTTTGACAGTGCCCTTATGTCAGAAACTGATTAAGTGTTTATAGAGCTCGTAATCTGAGCTCTTGGTGGGCGACCAGTTTGCCACACCTGGAACTGATAAGAATATAAATGAGATGTTGTGGATTGTACTAAGGTTTGTATGGAATGACCGGAAGAGGAAAAGGATTCTAAGCAATGAATGACGGGAATATATGTTTCATTGTACATATTGTTGGTATACTAGGGAATATGAGAGAGAAGAATTTGATAAACAAAGTAACAGAGATGTCATTAGGTGTGGATTTAAACAACGAAGTGGCTGTGCAGATCAAGTGTTTGTTTTGACAGTTGTTAGAGAAGTTAAAAAGTAAACAGAAAAAGTTGCATGTAGCATACCTGAACCTAGACGTTTATGGCGGGTGATGATGTATGGTATAGTATATTGGATTTCAAAAGATGCATGAAAAGTGCTGGAACTAAAAAGTAAGACACAAAATGCAGAACAAAAGATTATACAATCAAAAGAAAATGAAAAACGGGACTTAGAAGAAAAGACCCTACAAAATATCGAGCAGAAACCCAAACTATTGTATTCATGTGCAAAAAAGATGAACAAAAGAAGAGTAGAATTAGGCCCTCTAAGAAATGAATGGAGATTAACGAATGAAAAAAGGAAATATACAACATATTAGCAGAAAGATATAAGAGAGAATCTACCCCTAGAAGTGAAAATGAAGATGATGATGCAGAAATAAGAGATGCAAATAGTGAATATTTATTGGACATAGATATTAATGAAGCCGATATTGTGCAGGCTATTATTGAAATTAAAAATGTATCAACAACCGGACTAGATGGTGTCCCTGCCATTTTGTTAAAGAAAGTAGTTCATTCTATTGCAAAGCCGCTCGCAATATTATTAAGGCAAAGTATAGATACAGGCAAGATTTATGATGAACATAAATTAACATGTATTACTCCTACTTTCAAAAGTGGATCAAGACTAGAGAGAAGTAATTATAGGCCTGTGGGTCTAACATCACCTATTATGAAAGTGTATGAAAGGGTAATGAAGAAAAATTTTATGAAAAATTTAATGAAAAATAATTTGTTT
>NC_087221.1:11132174-11142186 GCF_015104395.2 Macrobrachium nipponense | reverse complement strand
ATAGAGCAGGAAATGATAACTTACGGGTAATTACGGGGTGATGGCAATGACTTGGATATTAATTTGTAGCGTTAGCTAGGCTCCTTTGTTCACCAAAAGAGCTGGAAAACTCAGACCTGCGCCGGAATGAGAATTACGAGACAAGAGGCTGGACATTTGTGGAAATGAAAGCACACGAAACACACACATACATATACGTGTGTATATATATATATATATATATATATATATATATATATATTATATATATATATATATATATATATTTATGTGTTTGTGTGTATTTGTGTTTGTGTTTGTATGTATGTATATCGAAGATCTTACAAATGAAAAGCTCTGCAAGTAACCTCTTTCAGCTTCCCAAGAAACCGTCCCTGGCGAGCAGTGAAACAGCTAGACCTCGCTTTGTGATAGCTTCACTTGAACACCAATCAGCAGTGGTTATGTGTAACGTGGATGTAGAGTGCCAGCAAATATGTCAAATAATGTTGGAACATTATGTATATTTGATGTGTCATCTCTTCTGTTATAAAAAAAAAAAATAATGCTAAGTAAAAGTTATGATGACACAGAAAAACACAATGAAGAATATTAGATACTAACAAATACTTTCAGACACCTGAATAAATTGCAAAAAAAATCATGTCACGAAATGTGCGCCTGGGAAAAATTGGTGACTCGTGTAGATCTTAATAACCCAAAACTATTTTTTCGTGTCTTTTTGGGAAGGGAAGCAAGGCATGTTGATAAGGTAGTACTATGTATCTATGGGTAGAAGATGAATGCACAATAAGCGTAGTATTTATTAAGAAGAAATACAGTGGGTAAAATTAAACAAAGACACAGCTCCACGCGTTCATGTTAAGCTAGACGACGCTCGTACGTAGAATTCATTTATGTCATTCAAGCTTTAACTTTCTGCCAGAGGGAAAGTATATGATAGCGAGTCTCAGGAACATAACAGATTCTATTTGTTATTATAAGATCGTTGATGTATTTACACACACACACGCTATATATATATTGTCTGTATGATCTGTATACGTGTGATGTCTGTACATGCTGAAGGATGGAATGCCAAGTAGTGAATGGGAATACAGATGATATGCTGCGGTGAAGCAGTGGCTGACCAGCGCTTGTATTGATATTCTGGTGAAGATAAGTCTGCTAAAAAATGGGTCATACATTATTGTTCTTCTGATACAAAGATGATAGTGATACAAGCGACTGGAAGAACTATAGGGACATTACAGTACTTGGTACTACAGGGAAATGCTTAATGATAAAAAAAAGAGAGAGAGAGAAAAAAAAGAGGGCTTTAAGCTGCCGGTGTTCACGAATTCTCTGGTGATTAGGTAACTAACTCCATACCCTCCTCCATCTCTGCAACCCATGACGTTTGACTAACAACATGCACACACATGCTCACACGCGCGCGCACGCACACACACACACACATAATTATATATACATATATATGTGTGTTTGGATATCGTTAGGATATTAGTGTGAATATGGCTTGCATATACTGTTTATTTATATCCATGCTTGTGTGCCTGAGTATGTATATATAACAACTTTCCCCACAAGTCACTTACATTACAACAGGTCATTATTACAAGTGCAGACTTCCCCTTCCCAATTCATGAAGGAGATAGTGAGGAAGAACGAAGGAAAACCTTTGGCACCTTTAGCCGCGAATCAAATCCCCGATCCGGCTTTGCAGAATCTCACATATTGCTGACTGAAGCCTCGTGTTGACAAGGAGCAACCAACGCCGGTTTAAGTTTCAGAGGCGCCGCTTTGTAGCAAGGACTTCAAACTGATGATGATATTGGCCAACTTGCTCGAAATCTGAAGGGATATTGGGTGTGTTTTTGTCGCGGTCGCTGATTGGATTGGGGCCAGATGTTTAGAATCTACTTTGTGAAGAGGCTGTGACTGGAAAGGTTGGGAAAATGACGTCTGGTTTGTATTGGTGTGTTTGGAGTTTGTTAAGGGCCTGTTGGTTCATCTGTTATTTTTTTACATTTCTTCACCCTTCCTGCAAGTGGGTGTCCATGATCACGAGGGCGCTGCCGTACTGAGTCAGCGGGAGATACTACGTACGTCAGTATGTATGTACACATACATAAAGCAGACAAGACTGTGTTCGTGTACATCCAAAATAGTATTACTTGGGAAGGATAAGCAAACTCTTTCTCTTGCACTAAGCATGTCTCAAAGAATTCAGGGCGGTATATGAAATCAGGATATATGAAAAAATAACGTTTTAATTCAATCGATTATTACTCTTGAAATATCCTATTCCCATAGCATTTTAATGATAAAGAAAAGGTTCGGTAAATGTTTCCCGTCCCTTCTGTTGTACAGTGTTTATCTACTTCTTGTGGAGGGGACGCTTAACGCTAGGAGGTACTACTCTATTTGTTGCCAGCGATCACATCGCCTTGTTTTCCTGCCTCCTGCATCAGTGTTCCTTACATTATTCATGCTATCCCGTCCATTAGTGCGACTCCAATTATTTATGTCGTCCTGTCTTACGATGTTCATACTATTGCTGGCTAGTTGCAGGGATGGCTCCAAGGGTATGTGATTTGGGGGGGGGGGTGGGGCGGGGTGGGGCGGGGTGGAGTGGCGGGTTGATTGGGGAGAGGGGCGGGGTTGGTGGTTAAAAGCAAATTTGACCAACTCGAGTCGGTCAATGTTGAGGTCTGATTAACTCGAATTCTTTTATTAATGTTTGACCTGCTAAGCACGGCTTGGTATTGTTAAAAAAAAAAAAAAGTAATTTTTATTGGTCACAGAATATTGACTATACAGTTGAAAATAATTATTTATACTTAGGATGAATGAATAATGTTATGACATTTACAGTTCAGTACTGTTTATCCAAAATCACATCTACTACATATGCTGCTATGCATGTATAAATACATTATGTATATACATATGCATATATCTATCTATCTATCTATCTATCTATCTATCTATCTATATATATATGTATATATATATATATATATATATATATATATATATATATATATATATATCTATATACACATACATGTAACATGGATACACACACACACATATATATATATATATATATATATATATATGTGACTGGTAAAAATGTTCTGTTACAACGGAATCTATGTAATAAAAGGAGCCCGTGAAAATGTCAGAATATAGAAAGTAAGTACTATATTCCAGAGACTGCTGCCGCTGTCTTCAGATAGGCAATGAATGAGAAAAGTTACGGAAAAAACAGTATTTACACCAAGAGCTGCATCCACAGCACGTTTTACTAGGTGAACCCAGCTTATAATTCCTATTTAAACTTCTTAAGCGTTGGTTGAAGGAAGATTTTATGTATGATATCAGAATCCCAGGCGCCCTTTTAGCTGTTCATTACCTGTCTTTATTTAACCAAGGCTGACTATGATAGGCTTTTGTACCGACATTTGCTGCTATAAATTATACGTGACAAATTCTAGTCTATTCTGTGGTTATTCTTTTTTATAAGGTTGAAAATAGCTGAGCTCTGTTGTCCATATCTAACTGACCATTTATGTTGTATTAATCTCTGGGGAAGCGATTTTCCCATAAAACCGATGGAAGATTGGTCACAGTCCAGGCATTGGATTTCGTATACTCCTTAGTCTTTGGGAATTGTCTATTGTTGGACATTTATCAGGGATTTGGCTAGAGTATTTGGGTAGGTAAATTCAAAAGGGTTAGAATTTCCTAGGGTCTGGGTCACTGCTTATTCTGTCCAGGTGGGGGATTTTTATTTTATTGTTGGGTGTCTCTCTGCTCTTGTCTTGAGGGGGATCAGTAGAAAATTATATTTGCTTTATGAATCGCTTTCTCGAATTTTTTTTTGACTCTTTTTAAATAGGTAGGGTCCAGTATACCTTAAATGACGAAAACTGCTTGATTAGCAATTAGGTCAAAAACCTTTTCTAGGAAATGTGTGGAACAAATTCATAAGGCTCTTAAGAATAGGTTACTGTCTACGCCTATCTTGATAGAAAAGTCATGGTAACTAAAGTAGTGAATGTATGAAAGTGAGAATGTTGGTTTTCTGTATATGGTGAATTGGTATTCCGTCGTGTCTCTAGTTATTAAAACATCAAGAAACAGACAACAAAATTACTTTTCTTGATGTTTTCATAATTAGAGAACACATCCCTGGCTAGTTGCCTCGTTTGATGATCCTATTTCTTGCCTTCGGGAATTTGCTTGGGTGATATCAGGATTTATGCTTAGCCATTTGGATCATATGTAATGACTCGGCATCGGTATCTAGGTTCAAAGTTATGAGTCATATTAAAACAATTGTTTAATTCTTTCTTTTTATTCGATTTCGTAATGCTTCATGGATTGTCAAGCAACAACGCTGGAGCTGTGTGGTCGGGAGTTTAATAAGACTGAAATACCACTTTTTTGGTGAATTAGGATAATCTGCGCTTTTCTATCATGCCAGTTTTCCCATGTATATTTTTCGTGGAAGTTGTAACCATTACAGTGGAGTTCATTCGCTCTCAGGTAATCCTGATAGAGTGGAATGTCTCTTCTGAAAAATTCTCCTACTATGAGATTCAGGGTCTCTGTAACACGGTTTTTTGGACTTTGCTCCTTGTCAAAGCATCGGATGTAGCTGAAAGTTGGCATATGTATATTTCATACAACCACACACAAATTATGTCAGCATTATCAATAACCTAAACCCGATAGTTTTTGATTTTTATAGAGTAAAAATGAACTGACCGACGCCATGGCCAATGATTACGAGCCAAGAGTCGAAAACATTCATTACGTAAGCAAGGTAAACAATCACCTTATCACTAAATGTTGCCCCGCCCATCCACCAGAACAGAAATGCCATCGGCTCTGAAACCCAAAGACTTTATGAATGGCGGAACGATACATAGACGGTGAGGTATCAGTGCTAGCGTAGTAATACTACTGTAGCAGTAGTGCCGCAACAGTATAGCAGTAATATACATGAATTAAACGTTTAGACCAACTGTTGGTATCCTTGAGGATCATTTAGCACTTCTTACAACTACTCGATAAATTAGTAGTTTTTTATAGCCAGAAGTTAAATTTTCTAATCCAACAATGTCCATGGTAGCCTTCAGTGAACTACCCTGAATTATAACGAGGCGAAAGGTGGTGGAGCCTCATGAAGTCACCATTCTGACAATAATTATTGGTGAAGGTTTAAAGCCAATATACGGTACCGGCTATTTTTTCTTTTTTCAGTAAATAGGTAGATAGCCAATAAATAAAAATTGCTTGACATTGGATATAGCAAGAATATCAAATCAAGCTTGTCTACTATGTTTTTGGTAATTACCACTATTCCTTACATCTTGTCAATCTGATTGTGACCTATAAAGTAGACTGTAATTTCTTTGGAAACTTATTTTGGGAGTTAGACTAATATCGAAGTGTTTTTGTATTTATTAACATATTTTGTTGGTTTGTTCATTATGACAATTATCAGTGGGGAGGTTCCAGAGTTAATAAAGGTGTACTGCTTTGCTTGTATTTAAATTTGTATGTCATTGTTGCCAGAGGTTTAGCCTTCGTTACGTATAGCCAATCATCCATCGAGAAGAGGGAAGAAATGATGTCATAAGTTACGTAACGAGTGCGTTCGAAACCGTTTTCTCTGAGTAAGTTGGCCCGTCTTCAAAAAAGGTCACTTTTTTACATTATAAGTACCAAATTTATTCAACCTACGTAGTGCAGAATACACTCAAAATTTATGTGTGATATAATATGTATTCTGAATAAGCGTTATATTTATGAAATGCATAGATAAAAAGTTATTGCGAAAAACCGTGTTACAGAGGCCCTGAATCTCATAGTAGTCATGTAGGAGTCCTCCCCTGAGCCTTCCATTGCTCGCAACCCTTGTTTGCGTCTGTTCCGTGGCGCCATTGATCTTTTGCCTTCTTTCTAAGTCTAGGTGTTATCAAAATGTACCATCTGCCTAGTAAATATCATGAGGGTCCATGTAGAAGGAATAAAACAGTGATAAGGCGAGAAGCAAGGTATTCAATTTCTAGTTAAGTAAACTAAAAACATTAACACAATAACAATAAAGCAAAAATACACAAGCCATAACAGTCTGATGTATGCACACCTGCACTTTGGACTAAAAATACGCATACAATATATATATATATATATATATATATATATATATATATATATATATATATAGATGTGTGTGTGTGTGTGTGTATTATAATTGATATATATATTATATATATATATATATATATATAATATAATACTATATATATAGTATTAACTATTTGTTCTATATTTGAAACGAATACATACACACATATATGGTATATAATATATATTATATATATATATATATATATATATATATATATATATATATATATTATAATTTAAAACTACAAAAACTGTTTGTTGCTGTAATGCAAATAAAAGGAAATATTAAGAGAGAGAGAGAGAGAGAGAGAGAAGAGAGAGATAGGTGATACTTAAGGAGGTGAATGTTATCCGGAAACCTTAGATGGGAGAGCAGTGCTAATGAGGGTGGTTAACTGAATGAGTTGGCCCCCCATGCATGGTAAAAGCCTGGCAAATCCGTGTGACGTCATGGGTTACGCGAACATCGAGTCCGAGATGAAGGATGGATGGATGACTGCATCTCGATCGTCCATGATCGCTGCTTACCTACTGTCTTCGAAAACTCGAATCCTTTGGAATTTCTTTAGGTGAATTTTAATGGCATATTGGAATCCGTAGGCAGTTTTGAGTGGAGACCCGCAGGGAGCGATAATGAAAGCTGGTCATTGCCAAGAGCGATTTCCGATTTTGTTTATGCTTGTCTTATGTTATTCTAGCTTTTATTAACTTAACTTTATTTTTGTGACTTTTGTGTGTGGTATGTATTTAAGAATGTATATGCGTGTGTGTGTACCTGTATACCTCTGTTGAGGGCGCTTTCCAACCGTTTTTGTTTTTGTTTCAGGACTTCAAAGATTAATTAATTATCCATTTTTAATGCAGTTCTTTTTCGCATCCCACTCACTCTTGGAATCTCTCTCTCTCTCTCTCTCTCTCTCTCTCTCTCTCTCTCTCTCATTTGTAGGGTTTATTTCTAGCTTGCTGAAAGTGGTTGCCAGCTATTCGTTTTTATTTGTACATGAGATGGTTTCCTTTTTTTGAATACTTGCAATTTTTATAATATATTTTTAATGATATCTTTCCTTTTTTGACATTTTCCGTTCCCTGTGAAATGTTTGACAAAATGGTAATCATAATATTCACCAATATTTCCGCTCGCTCTGTAAAGTCCCTGCGATGAAGTCGGTCGTTAACAATTACAAAGTAGTTTTATAAATAAAATGTCTTTTAGTGTCGTGAAAAGTACATACAGTTAAGTTTCACAAAAATCATACGTTCATCCAGCTTCAGATTTTTTAAGGATTTGTATTCAGTAGTATCCTTCATTTTCATTCAGTTGTAATTTTTTTTTATTCATTCTGCTGTATTTACAGAATAGATCACAACTGAGTTTAAAGGAAGAATTAAGTCAGTATTTCTCAGGAAGTTTGTTTGCAATTGAACTAATATTGAAATCATAACACCGTTGTATCGGAAATGAATGAATTCTCTGGATCCACTGTCCATGAATTTTGAAGGAGTATTGATTTATTATTTGTGGCCAGAGTTAAAACTCTAAATTTTCTCTCAGACAGTAATCCTCTTCATTTGTTCATTCGAAAATGGTAGAAACGACTTTCATTTAACTTCCATGCAAAAAGGCACCGTTTCTATCACCATCTATATATTACACCGTTCGTAAATTTCTCCTTTATTTTCTTCTAGACGAAACATCCGTTTCTCTCTCTCTCTCTCTCTCTCTCTTTCTTTCTTTCAGTGACGAATCGCTGCAGGTGTTGGGAAGGGAAGCGAACTTTTCCCGGATGTTTAGCTTTAAGTTACCCCATCTTTGGAATTGAGTGTGTTAATAACTTAGGAGTATTAATTGTGTTTAAATGTTTTTGCCGCTGCTCTCTCTCTCTCTCTCTCTCTCTCTCTCTCTCTCTCTCTCTCTCTCCAGGGGATATTGAGCCTATGATGATGATGATTGATGGTAGTGATTATTCTCGACGATTACATATATATATATATATATATATATATATATAATATATATATATATATATATATATATATATAGCTTTCATACATTTGTATTTTGTATGCATGAATATATTTTACATAATATATATTATTAATATATATATATATTATAAATATATATATATATATATATATAGATATATATATATATATATTATATATATATATATAGCTTTGATACATTTGTATTTTTGTTTTGTATGCATGAATTATATTTATATTATAATATATATATATATATTATATATATATTATATATTATATATATATTATATATTTATGTGTGATGGGTCATTGGGATGTGGGGGGCGGCATTGCCACCTTTATAAGATGCAGGGAGCCATAGCTGAGCGGTGCAGGCCTTGGCTCACGCAATCTAGGCGCGTTGATTCCTGTTGGCCTACTTCTTGCCAGTCCACCAAGCTGTAAATGTGTACCAGAGATTGCTGGAGTCATGAAAAAGGGCGATGTGTAGCATTATCCATATGATTTTTCTCTCTAAGTTTTGAAGTGTTAATGGTGGCAATCATAATTTTACTGCAGAGGAAAATGATATCATTGTCATCCGGTGTTCATTTGTCATGATTTATAATGCTTTTCTGGCTGCTATCGAGAACTGTTCAGCTCTTATCTCAGATTTACAGACTCCCGAACTATTATTATTATTAAGCTATAACAAATTTCTCTCTAAAACATGCCTCGGGCTTAAATTAATAAAAAAAAATTGTTGTACTGAATTAGAAATCAGATAGTATACCATATTTTTTTTTTGTTTTTTTTTTTTTACTTTTTTTAATACTGATAATATGCACAAATTCAAATATTTTGGGAAAAGCATTGAATGATATCTCTTAGCTGCCCAAGTTAAGGATTGTAGTTGGTCGTCGTCTCTTGTCAAGGGCAGTACGAAGTCTTGACGCAAGCAAGGTGGTTAATGATTTGATTTCAAGATGCCATTACCTTCAGCCAGGTCGTTAATCGATGATAGACGTGTGGCGGCGCGTCTTAATTATGTCATTAATTGTCTCGGGTGATTACGTCACAGTCGTACTGAATATCGTAGTTAGCATCTTAATTTCCTCGGTTCTGGTCTTGCATGGTAAACTCGTAACAGAGAAGTTCCTTCCATCAGTCTCATCGTCAAGATCCTTATCTGTCTGTTATGTCACATTTCCCATAACTTTCATTTTAACTGCGTCGTATATGACTCTTCTGCTGGCCGGTATACTGCAGCACCATTCCTTCATCTTGACTACCCGTGTCAGCACTTTTGTAGCATTTCGTCTAAACTGAGCCATTTATCACTTCCTTAACTATTCCTCACAGCTTTTTCGTTTTACCTGTCCTTTGGACTTTTGCACTTTCGTTGTAACTGATAAGCATCGCTGTTTTGAATTGAATATTCATAATAATTTACTTACAGCTCTTTTCATATTAATTGTCCCTTAAAAGAGTCAATGTAGTTATTTCTTAATTATCATACTGACCGTCCAATTAATGTCGCCTAGGCTATACGCTTGTCATCTGACCGTCTTGTCATGTAATGTAACGGTGTAGTTTATCTTTTGTCTTTAATATTGAATATTCGTTTCCTCAATGTCGTGATGCCAATTTTACCCCAGTATTGTCAATCCTGGCGAAGAGAAGAGTTGAACTCCTCCTTTTAACCACTTGTAACTAAAGCAGGCTGTTGCCACCAACAACAAAGGCAGCATAGACCATCCTCAGAGACTGCCATGTTGATGCTGTTCTTCATCTTATTTTCATGCTGAATTTTTCGTTAAATGTGTTCTTACAC
>NC_087221.1:11117174-11129674 GCF_015104395.2 Macrobrachium nipponense | reverse complement strand
ATATATATATATATATATATATATATATATATATGCAGAAGCTAGGTACTATGTCGTACCTCCAAGTAAATGGGGATACAATCCACAATTATGTAAAATCCTTCTGTAGTTTAAAATATATATCTATTGTACAAGAGCTTATCGCTTTCGACCACAGCTGATGGTCGAATGCTATAAGCTCCTGTACAAGAATATATATTTTAAACTACAGAAGGATTTTACATCATTTGTTGGATTGTACCCCCATATACATACACAACCTACTTTGCCACACACACACACACACACACACACACCACACACACACACACACACACACACACACACACACACACACACACCACACACACACACACACACACACACACACACACACACACACATATATATATATATATATATATATATATATATATATAAATATTACACGTTTCATCATTCATCTACCGATAAGGCAGAATACTTGTTTTTTTTTCTCACGTGCCGGGTATTTCATGAACAATACATTAAAATCCAATGCTTTAGTTTTCAAGTTAGACACATACCACAGAGCTTACAAATATGTGCTGGCAATTTTTAGTAATATGATTAATTTTGAAGGCATTTAATTTTGTGCTCAATTCTGAGGGGTAAAATCGAAAGTTTTTCATGGTAAAATATATGAAATGGAAAGAGAGAGCTTTTAGATGTCATTGCATACGCGATAATGTTGCCGCCACTAAGTAGCTTTTTCAGTAAAAGAAGAATTTCATCCGATGCCTTTCATAACAAATATTTGTAAGTTTGTTTGTAAGCAAAATTAGCTCAATTTAATTAAACGTAGGTTTAATCGACCCTAGCCAAAGATAGCATCGATTAAATGTAGTAGTTTTTAGATTTAACAGTCATTATTCGCAACTTTACACTAGGGAACATTTAAAAATGATAACCAACTCAGAAATGATGATAAAAATGATAATTGCCTCTTTAGAGATCGGAAAATCCTACCTACGATTTTTTCTTAGCTTCATATATGGTTTTCGCGATGACTAAATTTGGTAAGGCCATTGTCTCTAGACATTATAGGAGGAGTCAGCGAACAGAATAAAATGCAAAGTTTAAAACTGAAATTCAGCTCATATCTGTTTACATCATGATCACGCACGTGAAGTTCGAAAGGCGTTTTTTCTTTGTATGGGCATTAATATGAAAAATTAGAAACATATTGTAGGTGTTTTGTTACCCTTGTTTTCTAAAAAAAAAAAAAAAAAAAAAAAAAAAAAAAAAAAAAAAAGGCAGACCAAAAGTCAACAGAAAGAAAATCTTCATAGCCTACAAATTTCTACGATGCTTTAACTTTTTTGTCCTGATTTCTCGTTGGTCTTCGTGTTTTATTGCTAATTTTTCATTGCTTCTTACATGGAGTATATTGGGAGAATGGTAATTGTTGCAAGTTACTCTTCACTGATTGAAGCGAACCTATAAATGAATTCAAGCATTAAAGTGCACCGTGTTATCTCAGAACATATTGTATATATTATTTTTTTACCTTTCTTTTCAGTCATTCATTATCGGAATTGGATTACTGGATTATCCAGGACTGACCATATGGGGGTTCATGCTGTTTTGTTACCTTTTTTCCGCACTTATAAACTGTGCCTCATAAGTACCCTAACGATGCAATGAATAACTGAAACCCGCTGGGTACTTTATTACATGCCTGTTATTTTCATGTGGCATTCGCATACACACACATTTTACACACACACACACACGTTATGTATATATATAGACATGTGTATATTATATATATATATATATATATAATATATATATATATATATATATATATACACATGTCTATATATATACATACAAGGATACAGGAGAATAAATATAACCGAAGCTCAGGAGGCCCACAAAAACTTCATATGTTTGGCCAGGATTTATTATCAATAAGTAAAATCGTTTCGCACATGCTTTGCTTCTCTTCAGTTCTGTTAAAAGAAACAATAAATACATTAAAATGAAATACAAGGATTCGTAAAAACAAAATTTTTTAGGTTGAAAACATAAAACAAGTAAAAGACGAAAAGTAAAAACAGAGAACACAAGAACCACTGAGGTACCAACCATCTGGCGTTTTTTTTGTGGGGAGGGAGGAGAGGAAGGAATGACTACTACCGGTAAAGCCTATGTCCAAGACATTGACTACACCATGGTATAGAGGTGAAGCAGAGGTGTTATTTAATGAGGGAACCAGTCTTTAATAAATAGCGATTCCAAGTTAGTCAGATAGTCAGAATCTTTAGTATAATCTATTATTGTGAAGTGTTGTTTCGTTACATTTATTTTGCATTTTGCGGCATGATTCTTTGATAATAATGATGGAAAATTGCCGAACTATTTTGTCCATACTTAATTGAGCATTTATGTTAAGTTAATCTCTCCGTGAGAGATTTACCTGTATAGCCATAGTATGATTTTTCACAGTCCCTACAGGGATTTCATAAACTGCGTTAATTAATGATTTCCCCCACTGCATTCGGATAAGTGAAGATGAAAGGGTTGGAGTGGCCTAAGATTTTTGTGATCTCTCGTAAATTATCCACGTGGAGGGATTACCAATTTTGTTTGTGCATTTTCGTTTTCTTTGTTTTCTGTGGGTTTGTAAAAAAATGGTATATTTCCCGCTATAATATTCGCCAGTGTAACTTCTGTCATTCACTACTTGATAAAAGGTTGGTAGTCTGACCACCGAAATATAGTCCTGAAGAATTAACCTAAAGTGTTTTTTAATGGCCATTTTATACTTTATATATATAAAATATACAAAAAATGCCCATTAAAACACTTTGGTTTAAAGCTAAGGACTATATTTCGGTGGTCAGACCAAAGAAATATTTTCCTAAGATTTAAAACCAGTGTTTTAATGGCATTTTTGTACTTTTATTTATATGATAGAAAGTATAAAAATGCCCATTAAAACACTTTGGTTAAAAGCTAAGGACTATGTTTCGGTGGTCTAACTACCACGAAACGTCAGCTTGTATAATAAACGGACAAATACTATTTCATGACGTCTCCTTCAGCTCCTTGTTTTACGTTGGTTTGATAGCAACGTTTCCCATGTCCATAAATACATACATAACATACATAATGATATATATATATATATATATACACCTTACATATATATATATATATATATATATATATATATAATATAATGGAATGGATATTATATATATATATATATAGTGTGTGTGTGTGTGTGTGTGTGTGTGTGTGTGTGTGTGTTTATCGCCGGAGAGCATAAACCGGCCTGTGAAAACCTGAGTGATGCTCGCCTGATTATCTTCGGTGCCCTCGGTGCAGTGGGAGAACTGAATTCAAGCAGCTTTTCTGGCGTTAACTGTAGTTGAAAGACGTCGTTGATGAGTATGAAATTTTCATTTAGCTTTATGTGCATATAGCCTTTAGTGTCGAGCTGTATCTTTAAAGGAAGATAAAAGGTACTTCTCCCAAAGTTATCTAAACATTTTCAGAATAAATGGGTGTATGGAATGGAGCAGACCTGCATAAAATATTACAGCATTATAGCCCTTGACAGGTCAGTTGCTATAACTGTAGTTCAATGAGGCTTTTGTTTAGGTTTTATTAGTCTGAGTTGAAAATATTTTTTTTCAGTGTCTTTGTTAATTCGGGTATTCTACAAGCCGCCGTTAACGTTCAGGTATACCTGTTCAGGTCTACCTGCGTAGTCGACCTATAGGCAAGCACACCGATCGTTAATGTGAAACAGCCCGCACAGGTTTTTACGCCTGCGCACGCGACCTGACCAAATAGATAATTTCGGTGTTGCATGCGTCGAAACGATCTTGCGCAGGCACGCCTGAACGTGTGGGTACTCTGGGAGGATACTTTTTTTTGCTCAGTTCTCTTCCCGTCCTAGCGGAGAGTACTTTACAGAAAGTACTGAGTTTTATTAAAAGTGCTAAATACCACAGTTAATGATGTATCGGATTTATTAATTTTTTGTTATTAATGTCGGTGTCATGTTAATATATTTTTATATATTTGCCACTTTTCCTTAGGAGAAATAATTGGGATGAAGGCTGAAAGTTGTAGCAACATTCCTGATATCTTGAAGATATCTGTAAGATATCTTCAAGTAAAATCCAAAGACTAATATGAAGATTAAAAAGAAGCAGCAATATTTAAAAGTAATCGCTAAACTAGAGAAGATTTATTCGACTGCTGTGCGCCCTTGTTATGGGTTATCCTTGCTTCTAAACCATACGTGCCAGTCAATTTTAAATACGAAGAAATATCCAATATATCGAAGTAGTATGATACAAGAATAGGCCTATTTGAGTTTTTTCATGATTATGCATCATGTATGTGATTCCGTTGTAAAATAATATCCAATATAGTACTGGAATGAAATGAGACAATAGTAGACTTTGTATATTTATTCATTATGAACATGATAAGCTAACATTGAATAAAAAACCACTCCTTCACTGGACATCTTTTTTTTTAGACATTTATTATTTTGTTTTTTATCATCAGCCAATTATTGCCCGAGATAAAAAAAAAACTATTTCGTTAGCGGTGAAGGAGATCTGCCTGCACTGTCTGTCTGTACGTTAGAGGTGGCCTTAAGATGTCTCTGGTTTCGATTTTGCTCAAGTTTTTCTTCTTCTTCTTCGATTGTTTGTATAGCTCCAGCCTAGGGTTTCGTGTGTGTGTGTGTGTGTGTGTGTGTGTGTATAGACTTTGAATGATGTATCATACATATAATTTTATGAACTATATATATATATATATATATATATATATATATATGATATATATATTATATATATATATATATATTCTGTGTGTATATATATCCAATATATATATATATATATATATATATATATATAGATATATATATATATATATATATATATATATACATACATATACATATATATAGTATATATATATATATATATATATATATATATATACATATATATATATATATATATATATATATCTATATATATATATTATAAAATGTGTGTGTGTGTGTTTGTGTAAACTTTAGCTAAGTACTCACATACTCACGAGAGGCTTAGCTAGTAAGAAAACCATCATTCCCTTCAGTTGAATCATAATTCAGTGCTTAATTTCACAAGTTCACGTATGGAATGTACAGTAACCATCAATCAGACCTACATTAGACTATTTCGTGTACTGGTGTCCTTTTAGAATTGGGTAAAGTTCTTCTTTCTGTGTGTGCGCGAGACACAGCTCTTTCAAACTCCTCACCTGAGACGCTGTTCATTCCATTGTCACCTGTATATTGATCGTCTCTCTTCATCGGATGGAGTCCTTTTTCAGGCAGGAAAGAAAGACGGACAACGCTTCGTATGACGAGGATGATTGTTGTGCCCTGGTGTCATTTTCCAACTCCAAAGTTAACCCTGAATAGTTTAATAGTGTTTTGACGCATCACAGGCCCCAGCTAGCTATTCAAATATCCCTCCTTTAGTCCTCCTCGTTTGTTTGCTTTCGGGCTCATACCAATTCGTCCTGCAGTTTATTCATTTATCCATCGGGTGAATTGCAAAGCGCAATTTATATTTTTAGTCAGTGAAGGTCGTCTTTCATCGCCGTATCCACCCAAGGCTTTCGGTAGAGTTTGATGGTAGCTCAGCTTTTTCATGTTGCAAAACTCAATTTCAAACTTATGAATGAATACGTAATCGTATGAATTTGTTTTGCTATGATTTAAGGAAGAAATGATTCACGTCTAGAACAAAGCATTTTAAGGCATTTAGCTAATGGTACATGGTACCTATCATGAGGAAGCAAGAGCTCCTTAATCTACAGACAAGTGATTATTTATTTAAGCGAAATAGACTTGACGTAGCGTAAGTGACAGCTGCATTAGTTTACTGTGGGTTAGTGATGGTCAGTTTTTTTTTCTCACCAGATATTAGTATTTTCCGTATTCTGAAATCCAAGAAAGCTTCGATGAAGCATCTCGTAAAACTTTGTTCGGTATCGCTTTTCTAGTGCTACAACTTTGGCTGCACCTCGTCTCTGTAGGGGGAGTAGTACCGTCATTGCAGCTCACGTGGTGCACTCTAGGCATTACTTGACCCCTAACTGCAACCTCTTTCATTCCTTTTACTGTACCTCAGTTTATATACTCTTTCTTCCATCTTCCTTTCCACCCTCTCCTGAGACGCGGGAATCGAATTTGGGATTTTTTTTACTGAAGTCATATAAATGTGTGTATGTATGTGTATATTATATATATATATATATATATATATATATATATATATATATATATATATATATATATTGAGCTACAAATGTCCTTTAATATCTAATTCGCTTTACCTCGGAATTAATATATTTTCTTATAAGTTTAACCGAAGGGGAATTTTTTTTTTCTCGATAAGAGAATTGCCTGTCGACGGGCACGAACCATCGACATCTTCAATTCCAGACTGGCAGTGAAGCCTTAGCCCACCCCACCACCGCAAGAGGATATAAGTTTTATGCTGCTCGCGCCTCAAATACTTGTCACAGTCAGGTATTTTGTAGTTTTTGGAGACTGCATCAAACCCCTCGTTCTCGGTAGCGTTTGTAGTGCTTTTGCCTGCACGTAGCCATTATATAAGTCATATCACATTACCGTGATTTCATATACATATATCGAGCTTCAAATGTCTTTAATATCCAATTCGCTCTACCTCGGAATTAATATATTTTCATATATGTTTAACCGAAAGGGGGATTTTTTCGATAATAGAATTGCCGCCGACGGGCACGAACCATCAACATCTTCAATTTTATGGACTGGCAGTGAAGCCTTAGCCCACCCCGCCACCGCAAGAGGATATAAGTTTATGCCGCCTCCCGCCTCAAATACCTGTCACCAGTCGGGTATTTGTCGTTTTGGAGACTGCATCAAACCCCCTCGTTCTCGGTAGCATTGTAGTGCTTTTTTGCCTGCACTTAGCATTATATAAGTCATATCATATTACTGTAATTCATATACATATCCCTGAGTGCGACAGGTATTTGAGGCGGGAGGCGGCATAAACTTATATCCTCTTGCGGTGGTGGGGTAGGCTAAAGCTGGCCATACACGATAGAGACTGGCCCGTCAATTTCAAGGGGATTGTCCCGCATCGGTCCAGTCCTTTTATGGTGTATGGGGGGAAAAAAGCCAGTCTCGTCGGGCTTTGTCTTGGCTCGCCATCCTTTCAGCATGTTGAAAATCCTGTCCTGTCCTGTTGCAATTTGCTGACTCGCCGCGCAAGTCCCTAACGTGTGTGGGAAGAGATTAGCCGCCCAGAGTCCTGACCATCCCTCAAGAATGAAACAAGTATGATACCTGAGACTGAATGTTATTCACCCGTAGACGAAGATTGGCCTCCATACATATCGTTTTAAGCAGTGTCCTCATTGCAACTTCTCAAGTATGTCGCAGGCAACCAAATATTTAACTCAAGATTTTGTTACTGAATTCATTGAACTTTATAGACTTCATCCGTGTTTATGGAAGGTAAAAAGTGAAGATTATTTAATAAATCTAAAAAGCAGGCTGCCTATGAAGAGGTTATTAGAGGTCTGCAAGAAAATTGATGAGAACGCAGACGTAGATTTTGTGAAAGCTAAAATTTCCTCATTCAGAGGATCTTTTCGAAAAGAGCTTAGAAAAGTCAGGACCTCGAGGAGGTCTGGTGCAGGAGAAGAAGAGGTATATGTGCCCAATTATTGGTACTATGATTTGTTACTTTTCACGGCAGATCAAGAAATTCCCAGGGATTCTACTTCAAACTTACAAGATGAACAAACGCAGCAGGAAAATCAAGGAAACTCTCATGAACCAGTAAGTAAATATAGCCTTTATTTCTTTAATTAACAGTTTTATTAGCAATGTGATTACATAAGAAAAAGTTTTGACATTAAAGCAAAATATATATATATTATATATATATATATATATATAATATATATATATATATATATATATATGTATATATATAAACAAGAGCATTCTCTTAATGTATCATTGTGTCTTGCCATGGAACTTTACCATTACCACTGAAATATTCAACATATGAAAATCTAACATCTTTAGCTGAATCGCAGGCATTTCGTTGGCGTGCTACTTGAATGTTTTGCAAAGTGTAGTCATTATAGTCGGGCCTTTCGCCCAATCTCCATCCTGCAAAATGCCACTTTCAGTGTTTTCAAAGTCAATCATGTTTTGAGGTGTGTAGGATTTCCTGCAATTTCTCCGTAAGAAATTATGAAGTACACAGCTTGCCAATACCACAAGATCAATTTTCTCAGGTTTCAATGCAATGGGGGTATGAAACACTCGAAATCTATTAGACAATACACCAAAAGCATTTTCCACTACTCGTCTGGCACGAGATAATCTGTAATTATAAATCTTCTTCTCATAGTTTAAATCTCTTTTGGGGGAAAGGTTTCAGTAAGTGCTCATGCAGTCCAAAAGCTTCATCCCCAATGAAGACCAAAATTCAACCCATGTTTGGTTTCGTTATTTTCAGGCAAATTTTAAAGTCCCTTCCAATAACTTTTGGTGAAAAAGAGTTTCATCCAACACTCCACCATCTGAAACCCGGCCATTTTTTGCCTACATCAACCATTATAAACTACTACTTAGCATTGACTATTGCCATTTTAAAACAATACTATAATAAACCCTTTATAATTAAAATAATAAGATCCACTGTTTGCTGGAGGTACAATAGAAACATGTTTTCCGTCAACTGCTCCACCACAATTGGGAAAATTTCCATAACAGGTCGAAGTCCTCGGCAATTTTTTTCCACTCTTCACGCGTTGTTGGGAACTGAAAGGCAGAAAAATTCATCTATGTAAATAAATTTCAATATATAATCATAAAAACAGCAAATTTTTGTATATTTTCGATGAGTAGAATAGGATATATATATATATATATATATATATATATATATATATATATATATATTATATATAATATATATGAGAGTGTGGTATACAGTGAATATGTGTAATTAATTTATTAATTAATTGTTAATTGTATTTTCATTTTTCTCAGGATGGTGATGAGGAAAAATTTAGAAACAGTCCTGGACCAAACAAGGAAACCATCTACGGCAGATGATAGGCCTACTTCTTTTACAAAAGTCATCTGTTCAGGAAGCCCGTAAGAGAAAGAATGGTGGAAACCTTCAAAGGGAACACTCATGAAAAAAGTTGAGAAATGTCTCGAAAGGGAAGAGGATGACTTTGATATTTTTGGCAGACTCGTTGCTTCAAAATTAAGAAAATTAAATGGCCAACAACATATGTTGGCTGAAAAGCAAATCTTGGAAATATTATACAACTTCTCACTGAATACAAGTACAGTCCTCATCATCAAGATCATACTCCCCCATTCTAAATGAAAATCTACGAGAAACCTATGTACAAAATGATTCTGATATCCTTCGTTCAGTGGGTGAAGAAGTAAACCGGCCCCCTATTATTTTTCATTATAATTTTCAAACAGTTTGAAAAGAGCCCTTATAACTTTTCATTGTATTTTTCAAATAGGCTAGCCCATATTTTTTTTTTTTTATCATAAATTTGAAATAGCCTACATAAATTTGATTTTTATTAGGTAGCCAACTAAAGAAAACACAGAGGCTTTTAGTTTTTTTCATTTTAATTTTCAAACAATTTCAAAATAGGCAAGTTAAGTTTTTTTTAATTTGTACTTAATTCAAATAGATGAGTAAATTGCATATGTGGAAAGGACTTATCAAATAAAGTACTAAAAAGGCATGATATTTTACTTACCTTCAAATAGTCATCACGTAAGCTGTCATATATTCTTGACAAGTTTCAGGTATGATTTTTCCTAAAGCTTGGGCAGAAATTCCAGTTGAAAATTTGAGATCCTCCACCGTGACCGTCCCGTTGCTAAAAACCTCAATGTTGAATCAACCTTTCTTCTGCAGAAATAGCCTGTCTCATTACTGTGTCTTCTTTTGTAATCTTTGTCGAAACAAGGGATAAGAGGTATGTGAAGGCTTCGTTGGTCATTCTCAAATAATTTCTATATTCATCTGGGTTATTTTCCTTTAACTCATTCAGTAACATCATATGAGAAAATTTCTCTCTCTTTCTTAGCCATTCTTTTGACCATTGTCTTCTGCGATTTTTGCCACACATTGCATAGTTTATTGTCCTCTTGATCCAAGAGAGCTATGATTACAGCAATCATCTTTCTTTTATTTAAAAAAAAAGCCATATTGCGAATGATATGTCACCTTACAATCAAGACCGCTTGAACACTGAGTAATCTTCTTCTCATAGACCGATGGGCAGATAATGAAGAATGTGGTAACTCCCAGAGATGGCAAAGCATGTTGTCCTCTTGAAATCCTGTCTCCATCGTGTATGGGCAATCCTTAGGGGTCTGGCGCGGAGGGCCAGTACCGCCGTGACGGCCCGCCGTGCCAGTCTCTATCGTGTATGGCTAGCTTAAGGCTTCACTGCCAGCCCTGGAATTGAAGATGTCGATGGTTCGTGCCCGTCGCCCGGCAATTCTATTATCAAGAAAAAAATTCTCCTTCGGTTAAACATATATGAAAATATATTAATTCCGAGGTATAGCGAATTAGATATTAAAGGACATTTGTAGCTCGATATATGTATATGAATCACGTAATGTGATATGACTTATATAATGGCTACGTGAGGGCAAAAACACTACAACGCTACCGAGAGCGAGGGGGTTTGATGCAGTCTCCAAAACTACAAATACCTGAGTGCGACAGATATTTGAGGCGGGAGGCGGCATAAACTTATATCCTCTTGCTGTGACGGGGTGGGCTAAGGCTTTACTGCCAGTCCTGGAGATGTCGATGGTTCGTGGCCCGCCCTTCGGCCGGCAATTCTATTATCGAGAAAAAAATTTCCCTTCGGTTAAACATATATGAAAATATATTAATTCCGAGGTAGAACAAATTAGATATTAAAGGACAGCTCGATATACATATATGAATCACGGTAATGTGATATGACTTATATATATATATATATATATATATATATATATATATATATATATATGTGTGTGTGTGTGTGTGTGTGTGTGTGTGTGGTTTTGTGTAATACATGCGTTTTTCCTTATACCCCATGGGTACTTGTCAACTCTGGGTACTACTCACGTGTTCAAATACTGACTAGACTCAGTGTCCCTGTGATGTACCGAAGGAATATGTAGTAATTTGGATATGAAATGACATTTGTGGCTCTAAATATTCGTTAATATATAAATTGTCACGGAGTATGAGGTCAAATTTCATAATTAGCCCTGTTATGCAAACTGAACTGTCAGCCGTCATGGTGGAGGTCGGTGATATCGATCGTATGTACCGAACCTGAATTTGAGAAGCAGATGTGTAGATGAGTCGATATCAACTTGTACGTACTTATCTTGATGGCTCACTGGCCAAATTCACAATACAAGCATCGGTTCGTATCGTTGGTTCTACTGACCAAGCTTTTATCGATTAAAATTCCATTTGGGAGTAAATTATTCTCGGGGTATATTGATTTGGTTATCAAATGATATTAATGGTTTAATATTTGTGAATACGTACAAAGATTTTGGCAGAAATTCATATATACATTATATATTTATAAATTTTTGAACGAGTAAAAAATGAATGATATTCTATCAACACCTGTGAAAGTGCGAATTTCTCCATTGCATCAGATTTCATCAATGACCCCTAATCTTTTCTTCTCTCTCTTATTTGCAGGTACGTGTGAGGTTACGTGAACGTGCGGAATCGTGCGGCCGTACGTAATAGACTCGTTATCGCTGTCACGATGTTGAGCGCTCTCGCGAAAAGCAAAGTAAGGTGTAACTGCTTTTTCTCTTTTCTCTGAACAGCCGTGACTCCGAGGTGGTCAATTCCGCTCATCTGTGGTGTTATCGTGCGGTTGCATGTTAACAGTTTTGATTTTACTTTACAAGAATGATACTTACTGGCTTTGCTCATCGCCAGCTTTCGCTTTTCTTCATAAAAGTGATACACACACACGCATATTAATATATATATATATATATATATATATATAATATATACTATATAATATATATGTGTGTGTGTGTGTGTGTGTGTGTGTGTGTGTGTGTCTGTGTGTCTGTGTGTGTGAATACGTATATAAATATATGATTTTATACATAAAAAATTATATATAGATATATATATATATATATATATATATATATATATATATATATATATATAACATATATATACTAGTGTGTGTGTGGTATCTATTTGTAATTTACCTCACCTGACGCCAGGTAAACTATCCAACCTTGTCACCTGGTCCTAAGCTCAGGTAAGTTGCATCTCATTTCGGGTCTATCATATTGAATTACACTACGATACATACATTACAACACAACATTACATACA
>NC_087221.1:11109674-11112174 GCF_015104395.2 Macrobrachium nipponense | reverse complement strand
ACTATATACATGATTAGTATAGTATCCAAAGAGCTGCTAATAGAGTATGTTTATTAGTAGTTTTCCTGCAGTGAAAATTTCGAGTGCTGTGTAGAATTCGTAAGGAGAGAGAGAAAAAAAATTTACTGATTATCAGCAACAACATGTAGTGGTGAGCCGGATGTCGGCCAATCGTGAATTGCACCGAAGATTGTTAATCTCAATTCAACGGATCATGAGCTGCTGTAAAACAAAATCGTGAATATACGAATTCATATATTGCTGAAGCAATAAATGCTAAAAATCGCTCTCTCTCTCTCTCTCTCTCTCTCTCTCTCTCTCTCTCTCTCTCTCTCTCTCTCTCTCTTCTGCATAATCCTGAAATCTTCGGTCTTTCATGTTCTCATCTTTCGTAATGTAATGAGAATTTGCATAACGAGATGATCTTGTATTTGTTTATCAGCAGATTGTTTGTGAAGAAAAAAAAAAAGGTCGAATAAATTCAAGAGGAAAGGAGTATTTTTCATGCGTTGACTTCGAAATGCTTGCGAGAAAATAGTCGTAGGAAATATACCTTTTTGATTTTAAGACTGAAGGCGGGATCGAATATATGTAAAAGAGAGTTACTTGAACAATGATGTATTTTGTATCTCAGAATTGAAAACGAGCTTCGATAATATGTCAGTGAAGTAAGAACTCGTGCCCTACCCGCCGCGGGCCCCCCCCCCCCCCACGGGCCCCCCCCCCCCCCCCCACAATGCTCGTTGGATTTGTTCTGTTCATATTTTAGCTTTATTAGTTGTAATATTATTATTGTGTACACCATTCACTCACTTCCCACAGGCATCATCTGTCCCAATGGCCGGAACCCAGGAATAAAATGAATATCTTGTAGTCGCATTTCCACGGTTACTCGTACTTATCAGAGTGGAAAAGTTCAGGACAATTTATTTCCACATCATCTTGTTGGAAAAAACAACCCCTGCTCAGCTTCGTACCATTTAATCTATCAAATGCAAGGTGTGTATGTGTGTGTGTGTGTGTGTGGATTATGACGTTGAGTCAGTGAAGTGAAAATGGTAATATGACAATCTGTCACGTTCTATTTGATGTCTTGAAACTCGACTCACCTATTCTGCTTTTCTTAGGCCGTGACAGTTTCATTTCCACTTGTTTGTATTTCTTCTTCTTAATTCTGCGATTTTGTGAAAAAGTGAGACGATAGTCCATCGGCATAAATTAATATTGAAGACCGCGTGGGAAGGTCATCATCTAAAGGTTAAGTCTTATAGGAAAAATGTAGTGCATCAACTGCTTAATTAGAAAGCATAATGTGAAAGACAGCCTTAAATGAAAACGATCAAACAACACAGCTAATGTCGCAACATTAACCATGGAGGTGAGTTTTTTTCTTTTTGTATTATGAAAACTGGCATTTTGATGTACAAGATGATTAAACTCTTGTTGCGTAAGATTCAAGTTTTTTTTTTTTTTTTTTTTTTTTTTTTTGTTAAGGTTAATTTTCGTTATTAATATTTTTTTCACCGAAGGGAAAAGGAGGTACCAGCGTTTGCTGGAAATAAGAGAAAATAGTAAATTGAAATGACAGGGACGGCTTTTCCAAGTCAAGTTTTAATTTCATGTAAGCTGCCGTACAATGGAATATTTTTGTGTAGTTACGTAGTGCTTTTTCATAACCATGTTAGTTTTAATTGATTATAACAAATTCTGAGTGAGTATGACTTTTAGTTTAGCTAAACAGGGACAAAGCTAACGACCGACCTCCTTCCTCTCTCTCTTCCCCCTTATTCCTCGCTTCGTCCGCCACTATATAAATGTAGCATCGAACTACTGGTCACTGCTGTCGATGTCAGGATGAAGGTTAGTACCCTGATTCCCATAGAAAGCACTCGTCATTTATCTCCTTACAGACCTTACAGCTCGTTCGGGTTTTCCCAGGTCCCTCAGAGTGAGGCACCTCTAACGTTTACCAGAGAATTGCTAATGCATCTTCCGGTATATTTTGCATCTTCCAATCTTGGATGGTCTGGTATGCAGCTTAGCAGCTTAGATATTTGTCCAACTTATTCTTAAACACATCTACGCTCACTCCTGATATGTTCCTCAGATGAGCTGGCAACGCATTGAATAGACGCTGCATATTGTCGATGCTGGTGCGTGGTGGAGTAATGTCCCGTGTGCTTTCCTTAGTTTTCCTGGTATAGTTTTGGGAACTATTAATCTACCTCTGCTTGCCGATTCTCATCGTTTGCAATAACTATTGTTTTGTTTTGTAAACAAAAATTCTTTATCCATCTTCCTACTTTGTCCACTCTATTATGTTTTCTAATTTTATTTTGATTCGCTTTTGCAAATTTCTAGGTGAACCACATCTGTTTCATTTCCATTTATCATATTTTTATATATGTTCTCACGGTGGACTAACAGTTTTGGGTTTGTGTACTTTTTCCGGGTACAAAACCATGTTGGTCCTATATTAAACAAATTATTTTTCATTAAA
>NC_087221.1:11106206-11109174 GCF_015104395.2 Macrobrachium nipponense | reverse complement strand
TTTAATGAAAAATAATTTGTTTAATATTAGGAACAAACATGGTTTTTGTACCCGGAAAAAGTTACACACAAAACCCAACTTTTTGTCCACCGGTTGAGAAATATATATAAAAAATATCAAATGGAAATGAAACAGATGTGGTTCACCTAGAACTTGGCAAAAGCGAATAAAATTAGAAAACATAATAGAGTGGACAAAGTAGGAAGATGGATAAAAGAATTTTTACAAAACAAAACAATAGTTATTGCAAACGATGAAAAATCGGATGAAGCTAAGGTAATATCCGGTGTGTCACAAGGTAAGGTGTTAGCTGGATTGCTATTTGTTATTATGATTGCAGACAGACAGTAATGTTTAAGGACTCGGTAGTAAGTAGTTTCGCCGATGATACAAGAATAAGTAGAGAAATTACTTGTGATGAAAGATAGGACTTGCTACAAAGAGACTAAACAAATATATGAATGGGCAGAGGTAAAATAGGATAGGGTATTACTCTGATAAATTTGAATCAATAAATTATGGAGATAGAGAAGGAATGTTATATGCATACAGGGGACCTAATAACGAAACAATCACAAATAAGGAAGCAGTTAAAGACCTTAGTGTGATGTTGAATAGGAACATGTTATGCAATGATCAAATAGCAATACTATTGGCAAAATGCAAAGCAAAAATGGGAATATTGTTACGGCACTTCAAAACAAGACAAGCCGAACACATGATTATGCTTTATAAAACGTACGTAGTCCACTTGAATATTGCAATATGATAGGGTACCCACACTACCAAAAGGATATTGCACAAATAAAGAGTGTAGTACAAAGGTCCTTTACAGCTAGAATAGACGAAGTTCAGGATCTTGTCTACTAGGAGAGACTACAATTTTTAAAATTATATAGTCTAGAAAGGATAAGAGAACGATAAATGATAATACAGGCATGGAAACAGATAGAAGGAATTGACGAAAACATATTGGAGCTAAAATTAACAGGAGGAGCAAGCAGAGGTAGATTAATAGTTCCCAAAACTATACCAGGAAAACTAAGGAAAGCACACGGGACATTACTCCACCACGCACCAGCATCGACAATATGCAGCGTCTATTCAATGCGTTGCAGCTCATATGAGGAAACAAATATCAGGAGTGAGCGTAGATGTGTTTAAGATAAGTTGGACAAATATCTAGCTGCTAAGCTGCATACCAGACCCATCAAGATTGGAAGATGCAAAATATACCGGAAGATGCATTAGCAATTCTCTGGTAAACGTTAGAGGTGCCTCACTCTGAGGGACCTGGGAAAACCCGAACGAGCTGTAAGGTCTGTAAGGAGATAAATGACGAGTGCTTTCTATGGGAATCAGGGTACTAACCTTCATCCTGACATCGACAGCAGTGACCAGTAGTTCGATGCTACATTTATATAGTGGCGGACGAAGCGAGAATAAGGGGTAAGTTCCTATCTTCATCACAAGTAGGTCGTTAGCTTTGTCCCTGTTTAGCTAAACTAAAAGTCATACTCACTCAGAATTTGTTATAATCAATTAAAACTAACAGGTTATGAAAAGCACTACGTAAACTACACAAAAATATTCCCATTGTACGGCAGCTTACATGAAATTAAAACTTGACTTGGAAAAGCCGTCCCTGTCATTTCAATTTACTATTTTCTCTTATTTCCAGAAAATGTTGGTCCCTCCTTTTCCCTTCGGTGAAAAAATTGTTAATAAAGAAAATTAACCAAAAAAAAAAAAAAAAACAAAAAAAAAAAAAAAAAAAAAAAAAAAAAAAAAAAAAAAAATTTACTCTTACGCAACAAGAGTTTAATCATCTTATACATCAAAACGCCAGTCTCATAATACAGAAAAAAACTCACCTCCATGGTTAATGTTGCGACATTAGCTGTGTTGTTTGATCGTTTTCATTTAAGGTGTCTCACACTTATGCTTCTAATAAGCAGTGATGCACTACATTTTTCCTATAAAGACTTTAACCTTTAGATGATGACCTTCCCACGCGGTCTTCAATATTAATTTATGCCGATGGACTATCGTCTCACTTTTTCACAAAATCGCAGAATTAAGAAGAAGAAATAAAACAAGTGGAAATGAACCTGCACGGCCTAAGAAAAGCAGAATAGGTGAGTCGAGTTTCAAGACATCAAATAGAAGTGACAGATTGTCATATTACCATTTTCACTTCACTGACTCAACGTCATAATCCACACACACACACACACACATACACACCTTGCATTTGATAGATTAAATGGTACGAAGCTGAGCAGGGGTTGCTTTTTTCTTTTTTCCAAACAAGATGATGGAAATAAATTGTCCTGAACTTTTCCACTCTTGTAAAGTACGAGTAACTGTGGAAATGAGACTACCAAGATATCATTTTATTCCTGGGTTCGGCACATTGGGACAGATGATGCCTGTAAGGGAAGTGAGTGAATGGTGTACACAATAATAAAATATTACAACTAATAAGCTAAAATATGAACAGAACAAATCAACGAGCATGGGGGGGGGGGGGGGGGGGGGAGGGTGGAGGGCACAAGTTCTACTTCACTGACATATTATCGAAGCTCGTTTTCAATTCTGAGACACAAAATACATCATTGTTCAAGTAACTCTCTTTTACATATACTCCATCCCGCCTTCAGTCTTAAAATCAAAAAGGTATATTTCCTACGGCTATTTTCTCGCAAGCATTTCAAAGTCAACGCATGAAAAATACTCCTTTCCTCTTGAATTTATTCGATTACTTGATTAAAGAATGATTTTTTTCTTTTTCTTCACAAATAATCTGCTAATAAACAAATACAAGATCATCTCGTTATGCAAATTCTCATTACATTACGAAAGATGAGAACATGAAAGACCGAAGATTTCAGGATTATGCAGAAGAGAGAGAGAGAGAGAGAGAGAGAGAGAGAGAGAGAGAGAGAGAGAGAGAGAGAGAGAGAGA
>NC_087221.1:11093706-11101206 GCF_015104395.2 Macrobrachium nipponense | reverse complement strand
CATATATGTTTAACCGAAGGGGGATTTTTTTTTTTCGATAATAGAATTGCTGGCCGACGGGCACGAACCATCGACATCTTCAATTCCAGGGCTGGCAGTGAAGCCTTAGCCCACCCCGCCACCACAAGAGGATATAAGTTTATGCCGCCTCCCGCCTCAAATACCTGTCGCACTCAGGTATATGTATATGAATCACGGTAATGTGATATGACTTATATAATGGCTACGTGTGGGCAAAAGCACTACAATGCTACCGAGAATGAGGGGGTTTGATGCAGTCTCCAAAACTACAAATACCTGACTGTGACAGGTATTTGAAGCGGAGGAGGCGGCATAAACCTCTTAATATCCTCTTGCGGTGGCGGGGTGGGGGGGGCTAAGGCTTCACTGCCAGTCCTGGAATTGAAGATGTTGAAGGTTCGTGCCCGTCGGCCAGCAATTCTATTATCGAAAAAAAAAATCCCCCTTCCGTTAAACATATATGAAAATATATTAATTCCGAGGTAGAGCGAATTAGATATTAAAGGACATTTGAAGCTCGATATATGTATATGAATCACGGTAATGTGATATGACTTATATAATGGCTACGTGCAGGCAAAAACACTACAACGCTACCGAGAACGAGGGGGTTTGATGCAGTCTCCAAAACTACAAATAACTGACTGTGACAGGTATTTGAGGCGGAGGCGGCCTAAACTTACATCCTCTTGCTGTGGCGGGGTGGCTAAGGCTCTTCACTGCCAGTCCTGGAATTGAAGATGTCGATGGGGTTCGTGCCCAAGTCGGCCGGCAATTCTATTATCGAGAAAAAAATTCCCCTTCGGTTAAACATATAATGGAAAATATATTAATTCCGAGGTAAAGCGAATTAGATAGTAAGGACATTTGTAGCTCGTATATATATATATATATATATATATATATATATATATATATATATTATATATATATACACACACATTTATATGAGTTCTCACAATTCAGTAGATATGAAACTCGCCTCTTCAGTAAAAAAATCCCGAATTCGATTCCCGAGTCTCAGGAGAGGATGGAAAGGAAGAAAGAGAATATAAACTGAGGTACAGTAAAAGGAATAAAAGAGGTTGCAGTTAGGGGTCAAGTAATGCCTGTAGAGTGCACCACGTGAGCTGCACTGACGGTACTACTCCCCTACAGAGACGGAGGTGTAGCCTAAGTTGTAGCACTAGAAAAGCGATACCGAACACAGTTTTACGAGATTCTTCATCGAAGCTTTTCTTGGATTCCAGAATACGGAATGACCATCACTAACCCACAGTAAGCTTATGCTGCTGTCACTTACGCTACGTCAAGTCTATTTCGCTTAAATAAATAATACACTTGTCTGTAGATTAAGGAGCTCTTGCTTCCTCGTGATAGGTACTATGTACCATTAGCTAAATGCCTTAAAATGCTTTGTTCTAGACATGAACCATTTCTTCCTTAAATCATAGCAAAACAAATTCATACGATTACGCATTCATTCATAAGTTTGAAATTGAGTTTTGCAACATGAAAAAGCTGAGGTACTATCAAACTCTACCAAAAGCCTTGGGTGGATACGGCGATTGAAAGACGACCTTCACTGACTAGAAATATGAATTTGCCTTTGCAATTCACCCGATGGATAAATGAATAAACTGCAGGACGAATTGGTATGAGCCCGAAAGCAAACAAACGAGGAGGACTAAAGGAGGGATATTTGAATAGCTAGCTGGGGCCTGTGATGCGTCAAAACACTATTAAACTATTCAGGGTTAACTTTGGAGTTGGAAAATGACACCAGTGCACAACAATCATCCTCGTCATACGAAGCGTTGTCCGTCTTTCTTTCCTGCCTGAAAAGGACTCCATCCGATGAAGAGAGACGATCAATATTCAGGTGACAATGGAATGAACAGCGTCTCAGATGAGGAGTTTGAAAGAGCTGTGTCTCGCGCACACACAGAAAGAAGAACTTTACCCAATTCTAAAAGGACACCAGTACACGAAATAGTCTAATGTAGGTCTGACTGATGGTTACTGTCACATTCCATACGTGAACTTGCGAAATTAAGCACTGAATTATGATTCAACTGAAGGGAATGATGGTTTTCTTACTAGCTAAGCCTCTCGTGAGTATGTGAGTATTTAGCAAAAGTTTACACAAACACACACACACATACACACATACACACACACACACACACACACACATATATATATATATATATATATAGATATATATTATATATGTATATATATATCTATATATATTACTTTGATATATATACACACCAGAATATATATATATATATATATATATATATATATATAACACACACATATTGAGCTCATAAAATTCATATGTATGATACATCATTCAAAGTCTATATATACACACACACACACACACGAAACCCTAGGCTGGAGCTATACAAACAAACGAAGAAGAAGAAGAAAAACTTGAGCAAAATCGAACCAGAGACATCTTAAGGCCACCTCTAACGTACAGATAGACAAGTGCAGGCAGATCTCCTTCACCGCTAACGAAACAGTTTTTTTTTATCTCGGGCAGTAATTGGCTGATGATAATAAACAAAATAATAAATGCCTAAAAAAAAAGATGTCCAGTAAAGGAGAGGTTTTTTATTCAATGTTAGCTTATCATGTTCATAATGAATAAATATACAAAGTCTACTATTGTCTCATTTCATTCCAGTACTATATTGGATATTATTTTACAACGGAATCACATACATGATGCATAATCATGAATAAACTCAAATAAGCCTATTCTTGTATCATACTACTTCGATATATTGGATATTTCTTCGTATTTAAAAATTGACTGGCACGTATGGTTTAGAAGCAAGGATAACCATACAAGGGCGCACAGCAGCCGAATAAATCTTCTCTAGTTTAGCGATTACTTTTAAATCTGCTGCTTCTTTTTAATCTTCATATTAGTCTTTGGATTTTACTTGCCCGAGACAGGACTCATTCTTACAGATATCTTCAAGATATCCAGGAATGTTGCTGCAACTTTCAGCCTTCATCACAATTATTTCTCCTACGGAAAAGTGGCAAATATATAAAAATATATTAACATGACACCGGCATTAATAACAAAAAGTGATAAATCCGATACATCATTAACTATGGTATTTAGCACTTTTAATAAAACTCAGTACTTTCTGTAAAGTACTCTCCGCCCTAGGACGGGAAGAGAAATGAGCAAAAAAAGTATCCTCCCAGAGTACCCACACGTTCAGGCGCGCCTGCGCAGGTCGTTTCGACGCATGCACACGAAATGATCTATTTGGTCAGGTCGCGTGCGCAGGCGTAAAAACCTGTGCGGGCTGTTCACATTAACGATCAGGTGTGCTTGCCTATAGGTCGACTACGCAGGTAGACCTGAACAGGTATACCTGAACGTTAACGGCGGCTTGTAGAATTCCCTAATTACAAGAGACTGAAAATATTTTCAACTCAGACTAACAACCTAAACAAAAGCCTCATTGAACTGCAGGTTATAGCAACTGACCTGCCAAGCGCTATAATGCTGTAATATTTTATGCAGGTCTGCATCCATTCCACTACACCATTATTCTGATAATGTTTAGATAACTTTGGAGAAGTACCTTTTATCTTCCTTTAAAGATACAGCTCGACACTAAAGGCTATATGCACATAAAAGCTAAATGAAAATTTCATACTCATCAACGACGTCTTTCAACTACAGTAAACGTCAGAAAACTGCTTGATTTCAGTTCTCCACTGCACAGAGGACACCGAAGATAACCAGGCGAGCATCAGTCAGGTTTCACAAGTGTTTATGCTTTCGGCGATCAAACACACACACACACACACACACACACACACACACACACATATATATATATATATATATATATATATATATATGTGTGTGTGTGTGTGTGTGTGTGTGAGTGTGTGTGTATATATATATATATATATATATATATATATATATATATATATATGTATGTATGTATGTATGTATGTATTTATGGACATGGGAAACGTTGCTATCAACCAACGTAAAACAAGGAACTGAAGGAGACGTCATGAAATAGTATTTGTCCGTTTATTATACAAGCTGACGTTCCGTGGTAGTTAGACCACTGAAATATAGTCCTTAGCTTTTAACCAAAGTGTTTTAATGGGTAATTTATACTTTATATATAAAGTATAAAATGCCCATTAAAACACTTTGGGTTAATTCTTAGGACTATATTTCGGTGGTCTGACTACCACCCTTATCAAGTAGCGAATGACAGAAGTTACTCTGGCGAATATTATAGTGCGAGATATACCATTGTTTACAAACCCACAAAAAACAAAGAAAACGAAAATACACAAACAAAATCGTAATCCCTCACGTGGACAATTTACGAGAGATCACAAAAATCTTAGGCCACTCCAACCCTTTCATCTTCACTTATCCGAATACACTGGGGAAATCATTAATTAACGCAGTTTATGAAATCCCCTGTAGGGACTGTGAAAAATCATACTATGGCTATACAGGTAAATCTCTCACGGAGAGATTAACTTAACATAAATGCTCAATTAAATATGGACAAAATATTTCGGCAATTTTCCATCATTATTATCAAAGAATCATGCAGCAAAATGCAAAATAAATGTAACGAAACAACACTTCACAATAATAGATTATACTAAAGATTCTGACTATCTGACTAACTTGGAATCGCTATTTATTAAAAGACTGGTTCCCTCATTAAATAACAACACCTCTGCTTCACCTCTATACCTGGTGTAGTCAATGTCTTGGACATAGGCTTTACCGGTAGTGTGCGTGTGTAGAATGTGTGTGTATTGCGAATGCCACATGAAAATAACAGGCATGTAATAAGTACCCAGCGTTTTCAGTTATTCATGCATCGTTAGGGTACAAATGAGGCACAGTTTATGTGCGGAAAAAGGTAACAAAACAGCATGAACCCCCATATGGTCAGTCCTGGATAATCCAGTAATCCAATACCGATAATGAATGACTGAAAAGAAAGGAAAAAAAAATAATATATACAATATGTTCTGAGATAACACGGTGCACTTTAATGCTTGAATTCAATTATAGGTTCGCTTCAATCAGTGAAGAGTAACTTGCAACAATTACCATTCTCCCAATATACTCCATGTAAGAAGCAATGAAAAATTAGCAATAAAACAACGAAGACTAACGAGAAATCAGGGCAAAAATGTAAACGTATCGTAGAATTTTGTAGGCTATGAAGATTTTCTTTCTGTTGACTTTGGTCCGCCGTATTTTTTTTTTTTTTTTTTTTTTAGAAACAAGGGTAACAAACACCTACAATATGTTTCTAATTTTCGTATTAATGCCAACAAAGAAAAAACGCCTTTCGAACTTCACGTGCGTGATCATGATGTAAACGGATAAGAGCTGAATTTCAGTTTTAAACTTTGCATTTTATTCTGTTCGCTGACTCCTCCTATAATGTCTAGAGACAATGGCCTTACCAAATTTAGTCATCGCGAAAACCATATTTATGAAGCTAAGGAAAAATCGTAGGTAGGATTTTCTGATCTCTAAAAGAGGCAATTATCATTTTTATCATCATTTCTGAGTTGGTTATAATTTTTAAATGTTCCCTGGTGTAAAGTTGCGGATAATGACTTTTTAAATCTAAAAACTACACTTAATCGATTCTATCTTTGGCTAGGGCCGATTAAACCTACATTTAAATTGAGCTAATTTTGCTTACAAACAAACTTACAAATAATTTGTTATGAAAGGCTTCGGATGAAATTCTTCTAGTACTGAAAATAGCTACTTAATGCGACAACATTATCGCGTATGCAATGACATCTAAAAGCTCTCTCTTTCCATTTCATATATTTTTACCGTGAAAAACTTTCTATTTTACACCTCAGAATTGAGCACAAAATTAAAAGCCTTCAAAATTAATCATATTACTAAAAATTGCCAGCACATATTTGTAAGCTCTGTGGTATGTGTCTAACTTGAAACTAAAGCATTGGATTTTAATGTATCGTTCATGAAATACCTGGCACGTGAGAAAAAAACAAGTATTCTGTCTATTCGGTAGATGAATGATGAAACTGTATTATATATATATATAATATATATATATATATATATATATATATATATATATATATATATATAAATATGTCTGTGTGTGTGTGTGGCAGGGGAGGTTGTGTATGTATATGGGGGTACAATCCACAATGATGTAAAATCCTTCTGTAGTTTAAAATATATATTTCTTGTACAGGAGCTTATAGCTTTCGACCATCAGCTGTGGTCGAAAGCGATAAGCTCTTGTACAATAGATATATATTTTAAACTACAGAAGGATTTTACATCATTGTGGATTGTATCCCCATTTACTTAGAGGTACGACATAGTACCTAGCTTCTGCATATATATATATATATATATATATATATATATTTACACACACACACACACACACACACACACACATATATATATATATATATATATATATATATATATATATATATATATATATATATATGTGTGTGTGTGTGTGTGTGTGTGTGTGTGTGTGTGTGTGTGTAAAAAAATTAAAATTTAGAATTTAGCTTTTTCTACCACAACTGGTAGCTCTGGGAGTGGAAGAACAATGCTACAGTCACTGCCACATTCATACTTGATCGACTATATCGTAATACAGGAACCCTATGAGCAGAAACCTTCAATAACCTCAGTCGTTTAAAACACCTAAACAGAGGACTCATCACTGGCACGTCGAATTCTAGTACAAATACTACACAATTCAAATTTCTCTCGTATGGACAATCATGCTTCCTGGGTAGCAAGTGTCTTCCTTTCCTGTATCACCTTCATTCCATCCCTCCTGCGCTTTTCAGTCTTGCTCTCTTCTTCCTCCCTAACCATCTCAAAGCTCTCTAATCCATCCTTTCAATCTCACTAACATTCCTCACTGCCATTTCTAAATAACGCAAACAGCTCATCTCAGCACCTTCAATTTAATTTCTTTCTTTTGGAATTTACATCTATGCTTCCATTCCATAAAGGAGGGTTGGCTCAACATTAATTCATACATTTACTTCATTGACTCTCTAGGTCTCTTTTAATTTTTAGTTCTCACCCTTTGATTTAAACCTATTTGGCGGCCAAACTCCTCCAATCTTAACATCATCACTTTTACTCCAAAATACCTATACGAATCAAGTTGCATCATCACATTCAATGCAACATTTGATTAACACATCTTCCTGGTTTCTATTTACCCTTATAACCCTCCTCATGCAAACATTCACACTGATTCACAACTTTCGTCTCCCGCAAACACTTTTAAAGTCACTCATTAGTTTCTGCAATTTCTCTTCGTAATCTTCGGTCATGACTGTATCATCTGCGCAGATCAACTACTCCACAACTTCGGACCTACATCTACTGTATTTTCTCTCTCTTCT